>NW_009927664.1:88594-196677 GCF_000696875.1 Nestor notabilis | reverse complement strand
CTGGTCTTCTTTTTTGTCATAGGCTGAAATTAGTCCTGCTTCAAGTACAACTGCATTTGTATCATGTTGCTGCTTTGGGTGTTTATGCTTGGGTTGGCAGTGCCTGAAAAAGGAAAGACTTGTTTGAGCTCTATACTGAAAATATGGATGCATCAACTATTAAAATGTAGCAGGGAAAATACAATGGTATCCAAATATTGCCACAAGTTTGACATAGCAGGGTGTGTACATGGGGAATGCCTGCAGTACATACAGGCACACCTGAGCCAGCTTTGATACTGCCTAGGAGATGAGATGCAGAGGCACAGGCTGTAGCAGAGGAATAAATTTGCCACATTAATATTTGTATGAGACACAGTTGTACCCCTGGTTTCACTAGGGCTTTTCCCATTTAGACTGCTGGGGCATTTATACCAAAGCATGTGCCTAAATGTTTGATGAATGTCAGCTTGCATGTTTACATTTTATATATGCTCTACACAAATAACAGAAGCCTAATTTGGGGGTCATTTTATGTGCTGACACTGGATTTTCAAAGAAGGAACAAATGGGCTTTTGTCCATTTAAAGACTTGCTCAGAAGAGTGAGCATGTGCCATGTACATTTTCAATGAAGTCAATAATTAAATATGTTCCAGATGACTCCGGTGGGGAGGATATTAGTAATCACCATGAAGTGACAAATCTACATTCTGCTGCTGGTACTTTGAAAACAAAAAGTTAGTGTTTCAAAAAATATGTCCTGATTCAATTGTCATGTTTAAGCCAAATTAATGTCTTAAGTTTTGGAGCTTTTTTTCCTTGTATTTTTGTTTGGTTTACACAGTCTAAATAAAGGTATAGTAGTTTTCTCTGAGCATATGCTTTTGATGAGAGCACACTGAAACACTTGGGAGTTTTCATGTTGAGTTGGAGGGAATTTGGATACGCAGAATGAAATTGGGCAGTGCTAGAATCCGTGCAGCCCTGGTTATTAAACAGAGCGAGTCTGGGCCTTCAGATTTGTGAGTTGAGACATTTGTGGTGCAGTGATGATAATAGGGAGACGTATTTCCAGTGCAAAGGAAAGGCATTTATTTCTCCAAAAGGGCTGCTTTGTTTTCCCATGTCCTTTCAGAGACAAAATTAAATGCCAATCAAAGTCTCAAACCAGTTCTGGAATACACAAAACAGTCATTCACATTTTTCCTTGATACAAGAAAGATTACAGAGCTGTGATTTGTATATGCAGGAAGGAGGCATGAAATGCTAAACCTCAATTAGGGTTCAAAATGGCCAGTGTTGTGTCAGATAACAAGTCTAAAAAAAATACTTGACCAATACTTGTTGAAGATGGTCACCTGACTAATAGAGACGAAGAGAAAGCAGAGATGTTCAATGCTATTTTTGCCTCAGTCTTTAATAATACTGATAGACCTTGGGCTCCTCTGGGTTGGAGGACCACGAGTGTGGGAACAGTGACTTTCCACTTGTGGACACTGCAATTGTAACGGAGCAGCTGTATCAGCTGAATGTTCACAAGTCTATGGCACCTGATGGGATTCATCCCAGAATAATGAAGGAACTAGTGGATGTTACAGCAGGACCCCTCTCGGTCATCTACCAAAGGTCTTGGGAGTCTAGGGAGGTCCCCGTTGACTAGAAACTAGCCAATATTATTCCAATTTACAAGGGTGTGAGGGAAGACTCAGAAAACTACAAAACTGTTACTCTAACTTCTGTACCTGTAAAAAGGACAGTACAGTCATCAAGCACAGTCAGCATGGGTTCACAAAAGGGAAGTCCTGTTCAACTAATTTGATATCCTTCCACAGTAAAGCCATCCACCTAGTGGACGAAGGGAAGGCAGTGGATGTAGTTTTTCTAGATTTTAGTAAGGCTTTTGATACTGTCCTTCACAACATCTTTCTGGACAAGCTGTCCAACTGTGAGGTGAGTGGGTTCACAGTGCACTGGGTGAAAAAGGCAGGGCTCAAAGGGTTGTAGTGAATGGGGCTACATCTGTCTGGTGACTGGTAACTCTTCCCCCTGAGAGCCAGTGATAGGACACATGGGAATGATTAAAAGCTACACCAGGGCAGATTTAGGCAGGACGTTAGGAAACATTTATTTACTGAGAGGGAGGTCAAACAGTGGAATAGGCTTTCTAGAGACGTGGTTGATTGATACTCCAAGTCTGTCAGTGTTCGAGGTGTTTGGCCAATGCCCTTATTAACATGCTTTAGCTTTTGGTTGGACTAGGTCACTTCCAAATGAAAATATTCTATTCTAAAATATGCCTTGTGTATCCTTGCATTTTAATAGCTCTGTTAACATAGTCAACTGCTCTGCATGCTCACAGGAAGATCTAACAATTTGTTTATTAACTGAGGGAAACAGTGCCAGATTATTAAACTGTCTTTGCATGGAAGATGCTGATGCTTTTCAGTGACTCAATAAATGGGCCCCATTTGTGGGCCCAGAGACAGCTGGCCATTGTTGGCTATCATGTATGGCAAGGAATGCTCCGATGAATTGCTTTGCAACACTTCTTCATCTGCATGTCGATACTCACGTTGAAATGGGTTTTCACAGTCAAACTCAGCCCAAATCTTATCAATTATGAATGGCTGCAACAGATGGTATGTATTATTGTTTTTAAGAATGAGTGATACGTTTCAAATGAGAAACACATGTTGCTCAGCAGCTTTAGCTGCCCCTTTTGAGACAGGAACCAACTCCCTGACCCCTTTTTCCCTTCCACTTGCTGGATAACATCCTATTTTAATAACCAAAAAATGAAGACCATGAAATACTGCTTGATGGAAAAGCGTGAGCAAACACCAATTCCGGTGGAATAGGATCCTGCTCTTTCTCAGCTTGGTGGGAGTTGCACCTGTCTTGGCAAGGGTGTAATTCATGTTTGCAACACAAGTATCGATCAGCCTTTCCCAAGGGTGCTTGGGACAGGGAAGTTCTGCAAAACTTCTTACCTGAAGTTTCAAGAAGTTTGTACAATGTTACCACAAGGGGCTTAGCTGGTAACCTTAAATCAAGGTGTATCATTATGACATTAATGGATGCTTTTTCAAGTGCCTGGTTTCTCAAAAAAACCCTGAGTATTCCTTTAGTAAGACCGTTTTCCTTTCAATCTGCATCTGTTGCATTGCTTTCTTGTAAAAATAAAACAATTGCTCTAAATACAGCAAGTGAAAGGTTGTTGTGGAATAGAAGCCTGGATCTTGAAGAGCAATTCAGATGACAGCAATGCTGTAATTCATTTGCATCCAAATGACTGCAGCCCAGCAGTCCTCAGAAACTGGACCAAAAATCTCGGAGGCTACGTTCTCTGAGTGTGTGCCTATTTTTACTCACAGACATGAAAGTCTATGGACATGCCATATCTGGAAACAAACTGTATAAGCATCTGCAGGATTGGTGCCTAATTTGGTAGAGAACAGTCCGTTAAAAGTTTTCATTGCTTTTACAAAATATGCAGCAAAAATGTTTGGCTATGATGCAAAATAGATCATTAAGGCATACAGTGCCAGAATAAATGAGCCAAAGGTATTTTGTGATAGCAGCCATTTAAAAATAAAATCACAGCCATTTGCTTACTTTCTGATTTATAAAACTGCTACAGCTTCTTGCCTGAAACTGGGAGTAGAAAGCATGTATGTTCTTCCTCTGGCTTTTTAAAATTCACACTTAACGTTCATAACACAACAAAATATTCATTTCTGTGTCTTTAAAACCAATCATATTAGTTATTCCCCTGCTGAATTTAGTGCTTATTCAAATGCATTCTCTGCTGTCTTCACAAGAAATTTTGGCTCTATTTCTTTAGTGCAAAGCCCTTCCTTAGTGCCTAGATAACAGTGTTATCTTATTCTGTAATGCTTCACCATACAAAGCAATCTAAAACCCAAGGAAGCATGCCAAGAGACACTGGGCAAAAAGCCCTTATGTAAAGTTTGAACTTGTTTCCCTTAACAGTACAGTGTTTACACAGCCCTCTCTTCAGGCAAAGAAAATAAATAAATCAAAACAAAGCTCTAAAGTTAACCAAGAAGTTTCTCAAGCTCTACTTTTGATATTTGTTTTAATAGAAAAAGAAATAATTTTATTTCACTTTTATCAGACTAAATTAGAGGAATTCTGCAGTGCTCTTTGCTAACAGTGGGACAAATTCCTTGTATCATGATGTTGGTGAGACCTTGATACAGAAAGTTTCCAGTGTAAAAGCCTTATTTTTTTTGGTGGGATTCAATGCTTTGTGGGTCATGCCTGATCCTCTTCATGTGGTGGGAGTCATGCAAGATCTAAAGGATATAACTTCCTTAGAGCTCAGAGCAAGGAGAAGCAGACTTAGATACCAATGGCAACCTTGGTAAGAGGGACCTTCCTATTACCCAAGTCCTGCTGCTTGAAGATGCACAAGATGTGTATCTTCCTCCTCCTCTCCCACTTGTGATCCTCCTTGCCATGATGCTTTTTGTCCAACATTTAGCTACTGTCTTTAATGTGAAGTTGGTTATCTTTGTCATGCAGTTTGCAGGCTGCATAAATCTGAAAAGGTTGACAGACCTCTTGCAAATCAGGATGTGTGGGAAGAAGACCCAGGTACCCAAGATTTGGTGTCTTTCTCGTGTATCAGAGTCCCTGGAAGTTACATGTATAAATAACATTAAACAGTGTAGAGATGTGAGGTATCTGCAGAGATTTATTGCTTTCCTTTCTCTTTGCCTGAATTCAGGGAGGTTTTATAGAAAATTCACCTTTCCTCTCCCCTTCTATTCTCTTTCCATTTCATTTCTTGCATTCCTGTTTAGTCTAACAAATATACCTGCAGAGCTGTAACTGAGGCTTTACAAGCTCCAGCCTCTTATATCCAAATGCTGTTCTTTGCAGTTAGCCAGTAGACCTCACCTTTCAGAAGCAGAGGCTTTGGGAGGGTACTGTATTGTAGATTGTTGGATTTACTATTAATGGGTCGATGCAGACTTTATTTTTTTTTCTTATCACACCAGCAAAATCAGTTCACTCCCGGAAATGTAGAATTATCCAAATTTAATGCTCACATGGCTTTTGTAGTACTGGGGTTTTTTTTGGGTTTTTTTGTGTTTTTTTTTTTGTTTTGTTTTGTTTTTGTTTTTTGTTTGTTTTTTTTTTTTTTTACAGTGTGTTTTACTTTGGTTAATCAATAGGGTCAAGAGGTGAGAGTTTGTCTGGTTTATATCGCTGTTTGCTTGAAGTCAAATATGTAGCCAATTACATTTTCCAGTATTGAATGAGAATAGAGTGGTAGTGTCAGCTTTTCTACAAATGGATATTAAATTACATGATGTAAAAGTGGCTAAAGATGATTCACAGCAATAATATGACCCTGTTATGTGTTTATTGCATTTAAAAAGACAATTGGGGGGTTGATTTCTTTGCCAGCTGCGTGATAGTTAGTGATCGGTAAGAAAGCATCAAACTGAGAGTAACTTCTGTTTCTAAATACAGCCTGCCGTGCTGAATTTCAGAGGCTCCCAGAATGAAATGTGTATGTGGAGCGGATCTAAAAACAAGCAGAAATGTGGTTTTGTTAGAGACTAACAGTATATACTTGCCGTAAAACTATTCTTAACCTACACTAAGAAATGATGGACTTGCTTCTAAATGCACATAATTGCTCTGACCTACAGCTATATAATTTCTCATTAACTCTGTCCATAAATGAATGTCCTAATGCACTTTTGAAAAGTTAGCAGTAGAAGCCAAAATTGTTATTTCCTCTTCAGACCGACATTTTTACTGCCACCATTAGTTTTAAAAACATCAAGCAAACTCTTTACCCAAGTTCTCTGTCCAGTATCACTGTTGTAAAAATTCATTTCTGGAAACAATTGCACATATGATAAACATCAGTTTGAAAATTCAATTTACTTCATAAAGAATTTTGGGACAGTTTTTCAGAAAACAAAGTAAGTCAATTAGAGCATTCTTTTTACAGCCTGCAGGTTTTCTTTCAAGAAAAATAGCAATGATTGGTTTTGGTCTATAAAAGCATAGGCATTAAAGCTCCAAAGAACAATGTGCTACAGAAAATGTTGAATTGGAGGTACCTCAGAGAAAATGAATGATACAAGGGTTTTTTTCCCTTTGATTTTAGGTTTTATTATGTATGTGGCTTGTTAGTTCTATTTAAAGAAATAAAGATGCAAATATTTCTTGGATAAGACACATTTTGTTTGAAAAACCAGAAATTCTTTCACATGTTAATTAAAATGTGTCTCTTCACCCAGCACTGCAGCAGAAACATTTTTGTAGTGGCATGTGGCAGCTCTATAAAGAATGTTAGAATAGTTTAGGTTGGAAGGAAACTTCAAAGATCATCTAGTCCAACACCCCTGCAATGAGCAGGGACATCTTCAACTAAGTCTGGTTATTCAGGATCACATCCAGCCTGGCCTTGAGTGTCTCCAGGGATGCGTGGCAAGCTGTGTGATGCTCTGGACAGCATACGAAGAAAACTGGTTTTGCTCACTTACCTTTCCAGTTAGGAAAAAGTGCAGTACGTGAGCTTGAATTTTGGAGTGCTGGATGCTCACACTGGGGTGTTTGGCCAGGCTTTTGCCTGCCTTGATATGGGGATACAGCACAAAACAGAATTTCAGCACTGTTGTTTCAACCTTTGAGCTATCCTTTTAGCTTAAATACAAAGAAAACTTGTTCTAGTTTCTCAGGGAGATTGCTGATCTGTCATGTTTGTGCAGAGGCAAAGCTTCCTTACTAGTCCAGTACCTAGTGGAAGAGCTTTTCTAACTTCATGGTCCACCAGACCCCAAATCTAATTGTCCTGGACCTGAAAATATTTGATACCAAGGAATTGCTGGTAATATAAATACTCTGTTGTGTGTACCCATAGCCTGCAATTGAGCTAAAAGCTCTGAATATTTTGGGCTAAGCACACAGAAATAGTTAAGTGTTTTAAAAACTCGATTGTGTCTCTGTAGGGTTTAGTCTGCAAGAGGTGATTAATGCAGCCTTGTTTGATGGTTATCCTGATAAAGATGCTTTGCAGTGGATATTATGTGCTGTCTGCACCATTCCTGGCTGCTGAGGTGACTGAGTAAATGTAAAAACATGAGTGAGAAAGATAGCAAACTTGGCAGGTAAACCTTGCAAGTGAAGTAATGGTTGAAAAAAATAAAAATCTTCTTCTCTTTAGTGTGAAGTAATCATTATTTAGAACTTTTGGACACACATTCTCTTTTTATCCAGAAGAGCTTATATTATCTACTGCTAATGGTGCAACATTTACAAATCCTGTGTCTGTGTACTTGGGATAGAATTTTACCAAAGGTGTTAATGTTAGGATTTCATTGTCCTTAAACAAATTCACCAAATAAAATAAGAAAAGTCCCATTGGCTTTGGGCCTCTGCATCTTTGACAGTAAAATATAAGCTCTTACAAACTTTTAATGGTAAATTATTTTTCAAGAATTGGAATTGTATCAGCTGAAAGACATAGAAATAGGTTAACCAAATTGGATCTGAATGCCATTTGTCAGTGTTCCAAAGTGAAACTTTTGCTTTTGATCACTCCAAAGCACTCCAGATTACTCAGTGATACTGATGATCCTGCTCAAGGGATGCCATGACTTGCTATATAGCATTCTAGGGGAAGATGAGTTCTCAGTGATAATGGAGATTGTTTGGACCAGTTGTGTCTAGGTGTTTTATATTTCAGTTGGAAGTGCTGCAACATCAGGTATAGAGAGGACAAGACATGCAGGGTTTTTTGACATTCCTGTTTTGTTCTTGCTAATGCCCTGACTCCTTCATGTTGGATTTCTATTGTCTGGAAGGAAACAGAGTCTTGGCCTTACAGTGTGGTGTTGGTGTGGCAAATTGCATTTCTATTCCATAGGTATGAGATCTCCCTTTTCATTCTTCTGTTTGCTGGGTGTTACTTTCAGAAAAACTAACAGATGCACTCAACGTTTTTCCTATTTAAATTAGTTTGGTCACAGTGTGTGTCTTTTCCCTTCCCCCTTCTTTCTTTAAAATATCAAGTATGGGACTTTGACATGAACTGAAGGGTTTTTACAGATATCCCACCCGTCTTTCCCTTCTCCAACTCCTTTGTTTCCCCTAACACTGCAGGGCATTAGCCTATGATGGTGCTATAGATGAATTTAATTTTGGCTTACAGTTCCTGAATGTGCATGGTGCCAGAAATTGTTATTTTTTTACTCTTAACAAAGCTTCATTTATACAGGTTTGCTTAAATACACAAATGTGAAAAAATAAAACCCTTTTTAAAAAGAATTTTCAAGCACTTTAAAATTACTTTTTTATATAAAATAAGATTTTTGTCTTTTTATTTTCCTTTGAAACGTTTTCTGAAAACTGCTGAGTAGCGATTCTCGCATTCTCTGTGCGGAAACTGTTCCGTACAAGGGATCTCATGTGTAACAGTGTTGCAAATCTAATCAGGCTTCATGGACCTGTGAAATCATTGCTGGATGAAATATTTTAACAGGGAAGCAGAGCTGTAATTGCCAGAGAAGGTCATGATTGTAAATGCAGTGTTGGCTGGGTGTGACTTGGGTGAATCCTGATGATCCAGGAGGAAAACTAGTTGTGCCCTAACCTGTTGGCTGCTATTTTCCATCCCGGTTTTCCTCTTGTGAAACATACCCGTTATATGGCTAAAAGTTGGAAGACAAAGCAGAAAATCTGATTACAGTCAACAAGCTCAGCATTCTGCACACTCAGGTCCCTGGCGTGATGATATTGTGTACAGCAATGCCATTTTCCACTATCGACTTTGTGAGCAGGAGCCTTCCCTGACCTGCTCTATAAATAAAGACCATGTTGCATACAAAGCCCAGTCCCCTTTAGATTTATTAACAAAGAATGCAACAAAAAATAGCATGCTGAGCTGCTTCCAGGGCTCCTCCCCAAGGACTGTACTATTCAGAGATAAAGTCCTCCCTACACACCAAATGCTCTCCATTTATCCTCCATGCAAGCAAGGGTAGCAAGATGTGCTTTGCAGACCCGCTTAACCCTTTCCTGAAAGGAACTGTCTCTTGGGGGAGGAGGGGCAGGTGAGGGCTGGTGTTCCCTTTCATTTCAGTCTTCACAGCATGTATACATTAACTGACTTTTTGTAGAATCTAATAGGCAGATTCTTGCTGTTATAGTAAGGAAAATCACAGTCAAAGATCCTGTGACACTAAGCCACTGTGTGCGTATCACACATGTCACTGCAATAAGCTACCCTTGCAGTTGTGGCCAGGCACAGCTGAGAACGTAACAGAGGGCCTAAATGGCTGTGGTACCTGTTTTTGTTGGCATTTGTTTTTCTGAAGCACTTAGACATCCCATTGTGTTTTCACCTGCTGTGAATGCCCAGCTCTACATGGTCTCACAGTGACCCTGAACTCCAGCTCTTGCTGTTATGTTTTCCACTTCCTTATGGTTCTGGTCTGTGTTTTTTGAAGGTGGCACCTTGGTGATCCTTGGCGTCTTCTGGAATTGCTAGGAAAGAAAAGAGAAAGGCCTATATCGATAGCCTGCAAAAATGCAAAATGGTGCAGCTCTGGTGGTGGATATTAAGCATCTCCCTTCCCTGTGAACAAACTGGCATCTGTTGGTCTCATGTACCTGTGCAGCATGCATGTATGTGCAAAGCCACTTTCAGGTTGACTTCACCTTTCAACCTAAGAGCCTTCTACTGTGCAGACATCAGGAATGGGGGAGAAGGAGCATCAGCGAGAGTGATGTATGCCCTGGTACCGTGTTGTTAAAGAAGGGAAGGATGGCGGCACCCTTGGACCCTTTGCCATAGGGGCTGTGGGTCCAACCCCACACTGTTTCCCTGTGTTTGGTGCCCATTGAGCAGCATCCCTGTTCCCATCTGCCTCAGACCTCATTCATTATCAGTGACCATGCTGGTGGTATCCTAGCAGCTTTGGCTGCTGGAGATGATGGCTGTCACCTCCCCACTCCAGGGATGGTCACTGCCAGCAGGTTCATGCAAGGACAGCTGCCCTGACAACAGGGTGCTGAGGGGATCTGCTTCTGAGTGTTGCCAGCATCATGGTAGGTTGAAGTGCATCCAGAAGGCAATTGGCACTTTGTCCAGAGCACAGACCATGGCCTTTGCTCTTCGGAGCGGACTTGTGTAAAAGAGGAGCAGCTGTGTTGTGCACCAGCTTTAATCTCCTGGTGGCTTTCCGAAGTGCAGCCTATTCTGGGTGTTTAACCTTGTAATGGCTGAGGCCAGACCCAGCTCAGAGGAAGAGAAACAGGCTTTTGACAAGCTAAGGAAGACAGAGGAGCATTACTTTCAGGCTTTTCTCCCTTCTGCTGCTTGATGAATCCAGCCATAGAATTGGAGGTTTTCCCTAGGAAATGCTTGGTCAGTTAGCAAGTCAACACCTGAAAGCAATGCTATAACGAAACAAACCTCAGTTTTTTAAAGCAGATCTCCCCGTGAGCAGACATTCCTCACTCTCAACTAGACTGCTGACAGCATCTGACAGGCATCCAAGCAGGTATCAAGACTGAGAGAAAATAGCTCATTGAAAAGATAGCAACATCCACGTCTGACCACTGCATCCTCTCCTGAGCAAACATGATCCACAGGAGTTCACAACATTGAACCTGTGGGACTATAGAAAGAGAAAAATTATCTCTCTAATGGAGACCACAATCTGTGATCCCCCAGTCATCCTTAAAAAGACTCGGGCAAGGTGTCCTTGCCAGGCTGTACGCAACACACTGGAAGGGTGCCGACCGCTGCATTTGGAGTCATCATCCCTTGAGGAAAGCATCTTTTTCACTCCTTATGCTTGCAGGTTTTCATATTTGATTTTGGACTATGGTTAATGTGCTGGAATCCAGATTTGGCACCATTTCCCAGCTCTGCCGTGGCTTTCTTGGGCAAAGTGGGTAATAGTTTCCTGCCACTGTTCCCAAATGGGAATCTTAATCAATCTTTAATTAACTCCGACTGTTTTGTTTGCTTAGCTTGCAAGCTATTGGGAGAACAGTTTTTTTCTTGCATTAGCAGTGGTCTGCTGCCTGTTTCTGCTCTGGCCCTGGGACATTGCTATAGGATAAGTACCATCAAAAATAACAGGACATTTCCTCAGATGGTATCTTTGCTGTCGTGGCAGTCACATCCACAGTGGAAATACTGCCATTGCCTTGTTGATCCACAATTTTGACTAAGTTTTGAATTCCAGCGTGGGTAACAGGATTGTTCAGAGAATTGGTTTTCTGTGACACTTGTGTCTACAATGGGAAGAAAAGAGGAACAAAACAATGTACATCCATGAAAAAAACAGCTTGCTTCATGGCAAAACCAGTGTTTTAGGGTTTTTTTTTTACATTTTGTCTAGTCTTCACATTATTTTTCTAACTTTGAACAAGTATAAACAAAATGTGTTTTATTTTTGAAGGCCTTTGCTTAAGGGCATCAGCATGACAATTTGAGAATATATAGTTTTAAAATTAGATTTCTTTGTGAGTTGTGAAGTGATTGTTTCATCGCTTTCTTTAGGAAAATGAGCCTGGTGGTGTTGTCTCTCTCTATTTGGTTGTGATGCAATCAGAGATGACCAGAATTGTAAGCAGTGAAATAAGTTTTCTGAGAAGGACTTAAAATTGCAGTTCCAATCCAAAGTGTCATGTTGCTTTGGATGGAAATTATAGATAATTTTAAAATACCCATTTTGGTGGCGTTTGGGTATATTTTGAAACTTAGCATAGTTTACAGCCCCCTCTTCACCTCAAAATACATATAGAGAAAATAAGAGATGATTTTAATGTGCCATTGCTGTTTATACTGTGGATGTATTCTCCTGGCTTCACTCATGCTTCGGGAAGGAAAGTGACTTGTTTAGCAAATGGAGATAATATTGTGGGGCACCCAGATCTCTGAAGAGCGCTAACATACTAGACTTGTCATCTCAGTTTTTCATTGAACATATTTCTCCTGTCCTTGCGTTCATGCATGGCTGTGCGTATGTCAAACACAGTTTCATTTTGCTTAATTTACTACAGATTGTGCCATGAGCACCTGGTCCAGTTTTCCTCTGACTTCCTTGTATGACTTGGAGCAAGCTGTAAAAATCCCTGTTGTTTATTTGTTTTTCCATTTTGCCATCCTGAAAACTGGAGTATGCCTAGAGAGTTTGTGATCTAAGAATTGCTGTAAGCTAATGGACAGTGAATTAAATACCTGGCCAGCTGTGCCAGGTCACTGATCCTTGCTGTGCTAGGGCTACAGGGTGTTGACATTTGTGTTGTCTTCCTTACATGTAAAACAGATATTACCTGATCAGGTGCGGTTTGGAGGGAGTAGTGTAATACATCCTCATTGCATTAAACGACGAGTCCAGAAGCCATCAATTGGAGGTGTATTTTGCAAACTGTCAGAGAGGTTCTCCAAAAGACAAAAGCTTCCAGCTTGCATTTCTTGCCTGTTGGCGATGACAAGAGCAATGCCATAGCCTTGCCTAGAAGCTTTTCCATAGCTTAAAAGCAGAGGCATCTGCTGGGGTTATAAACTGCTTAGCAGCTCAGCTCAGCAGCAGGGGTTCCTGTAAATCGATCAGATCTGTCATTACCTATAGATTTCACAGCTGTCGTGAGGAATTCAGTCTTTGCTGCACAGCTGTGGGAATGAGAGCGGCAGAAATGCTGGCTGGAAGAGATGGACGTGTGGTCACATAAGCAGACGACAAAAAAGCATGGTGTCTTCTGGATGTGCCTTCAGACAACAGGGATCTGGGGATTTTTTCAGGGGTAGGGATGGCTTTTCTTTGTTCTGATGCACCCTGTAATACTATGTGAAGTAGCATTTCTGTACTCATTTTGTATTCCTTTCCAGTGGCGTGTTTCAAGGGCATGTGTTCTGCTGTTTGAAATCATGAATCACAAGAAAAGTCCTAGACCATGAGCCAAACCAGCCTGCATGCACAGCCCAACAGTGGACTCCTTTGCTGCAAGTCTGGCCTGAGGTCATGAGAACCTCAGTGCATGCCAAAGGACAGGATGGCTCTGCTGCTGCTTCCTCTTCTTCCCCCACTCCCATGTCAGCTGTGTCTCCCAGCTGCCTGCGAGCATGCAGCACTGGAGCCATACAATCCATCTACCTTTTTCCTTCCCCCATTTGAGTGTTTCACCAGAACAGGCAGCGCCAGCTGCTGAGAGCCCCTGGCACCCCCTCCTTTAGCTTTCAGAGAAGATCAATCTCTCAGCCAAAGTAATACTTATATTTCCATCCTTTTTCCATGTCTCAGGTCACATGCACAATCAGTTATTAAGAACATTGGTGTTGAACCAAGATATGGATCATTGTCTTTCTGAATCTGCTGACTACCTGTTTAAAACAGGGTTGGTTGTCTGCTGATTTAGACTAATGTCTTTAAAGATCAGGCCTTCCACCTCAGTCAACCCAAGTAGAGCCATCATGGGGACTTTTTTCTTGTTTCTTCTATTTTGTGCATTAGCTCAGTGACAACACAGTAATGCATCAAGAGTTTAAAGTTTTATAGAAGTATGTATTTGTGAAATACTATGCCGCAGAAGGTCCTTCTAGCGGTAGAACAGGCTACCCCGCTTACTTGAGCCATTGCTGGTGCCTTCAAGTTGTGATGGAGATGTGCAACATCATAGGCTTTCCTAAGCCTGTTGAGGCCAAACAGTTGATTAAACCTTTGCTGGGTTGTGCCTAAGTATGATCTGAATTTTTAATGCTCTGTTACCACCAGGAACATGTGTTATTATCATGTTGGTGTTTTGCTGGTCACCAGGAACTGTTGCCTCTCTCTGAGAGGTGAAAGTGGAAAACACAGGCTGAGTTAGCAATGAACTGTGGTGGCTACTAGTTGAGATGTATTCTGTTGGGTGGTCTCTAGGTTGTGTTTCCATATCAATCTTAATATTGATGCTTCTTAAACTGTTCACTTCAAATTTTAGCCTGGTACAGCCTCTTCTCACCAGCCTTAGGTCACCTAATTGTACTTACTTTAGGTCTAACTCTCAAAAGCCCTTCCCTCCCACCCCCAAGGTTATTTAGTAATTTTGTAGGAAGCTGAATCTTCAAAAGCCTTTCCTAGGGGATGCTGTAAGGTATGCTTGTGCTGTTCATAGGTTCAGGCCATGGCATGCTCCCATCAGATCTGTTAGATGAGGCCTGAATGCAGAAGAGAACAGCACACAATGGAAGGAAAGGGCTGTCCTCTGTGCCACCATATCAGCATGGCCCCATGATGTCCCTATGGGAACCTCTGGCAGTGTGATCATTTGATTTTTTTCACTTCTACCTCATCTAAATTGTTAACGAGAGATTTCAAAAGAAAGAGCATTTATGTAAAGCATAGCTTTGGCATCTAGTTCTGTCCCCTACACCTCTCAGAGTCTCTTAGGTCTATTTCTTATTTTCAGATTACTAAAAGCTGGACTGAAAACTGAACCTCGCCATTAATTCTTTTCCTATTTCGAAGTTAGCAGGATAAATAAGTGTTGTTTTACATAAAAACTAAGCCTTACCAAAGTAGACAGATTTCTTGAATTACCCTATAGCAAAATGAGTGTGTTACATTGTCACTTTTTTTTCTTTTTTACTCTAGCAAGATTTTATTTTTTAAATCTATTGATGCCATGGGCAAAACGCTGCATTGGCTACTAAGTAGAGAGAGGGCACCACACACTGACCACTGCAATAATGTGCATCAGTAAATGTTGTGCGAGAGCTTCAGGATACTAATTTTTGAATTATAACATATTAGAAGTTAAGCTGTTGCAAAAGCACACAAAAATTTCTCTGAACCTTCATAAATTTTTGCACTTTAAATTAGAAATAGTCTCTTTTTCATTAATGATGAAAATGATAGATTTTAGTGGTGCCTAATACTCAGTTCATTGCAAATAGTACCAAATTTCTATGTATTCACTGCATATATTTTATTGCTGTAATTTGTGGCTCTCCCAAGCAGAATAATATTTTTACTTCACTGAATGTACCAGTACAAGTTAAAGGTCTCGGATGTATTCCTTTAAAGTGGCGGTTCATTCCAGCTAGGTCCCTGCTTTATATCAGTACTTAGTCATTAAAAAATAAGTATAAAATATAATGTCATCCTTCTGTGGTTCTTAGTCCCAGATTCTAACAGTGGGGAGCCAAATCTCAAAATCCATAAAGTGTTCTCTAATCACACGGAGGCTCAGAGTGTGCATTTGTTGCAAGCTGCTCTCCCTTAACACATTTACCTGCGTGCTTGGTTAAGTAAATACACCCCAGAACCAACCTGTCAAGGGTCTGCTTGTGTGGCAGCCTCAGCTGGTGGCGAGTTTGCTTGCTGCAGTCTTGTTGAGAGCACTGCAGGGACTCCGAGCTTCATTTCTGCTTTCATTTCAGCTCTGCATATACGTGAGGGTTTTCTGTGCTGCTTTGTAGGTAGTGATTAATGGGTGCTTGGCATGGAAGGGAGATGTGTGAAACAGAGGCAAGGGAGATGCTTGTGCACAGCAGAGAGAGATTTGCTCATCGGGGATTTGAGGACACTCTAACATTCAGCAGAACCAGCACATTTAATGTTCTTTCTTGTCTGTCCCTCTCGAGGAAGCAGCTATGCCTGTCTTGCACTGCACAGGCATGCACACAATCTCTCCCATTTCCCCAGGACATCTGGAGCATGAACTGGAGAAAAGGCATGGGAGCCTTTCACAATTCAGCAGGGCATGATCTCCTCTGAAACATCTGTCTCTCAGTTGAGATTTGTTGACTCAGAGTACAGAGAGATGGAGTAAAGGAGAAGATTAAATGAAGACTCCTAAGCAGCTTTCTGCAATTCTTGCTTTAGTGGGTTATAGACGGGATGTGAGTGCCAAACTGCCACAGAATCATTTTTTTGTTAGAGTGACTTGGTTATGTGCCTCAAAGTGTAAACTATGCCAATACCTTTGCATTACACATGTGAACGTATGTGCGTTTGTTACATGCTTGAGTTTATTATTTAAATCTTAAAATGTTGGAAGTCACTCCTCTGCATGTGAGTGTGCATTATGTGCCCACACACACGTACAGCACACTTGCGTTAATTACTTAAATCTAAAGATGCTAGAAGTCACACCTTGATTTTTTTTCCTTCTTCTTCTTTTAAATAGCAGATATTGTTAAAATATACACCAGATTTAAAAATCTTGTTCTAAAGGACCAGTTCCTGAAGAAGTCTAACAGCTCCTGCTCTTCGCTTGCTCTCCAAAGTGGTTGTGGTAAAATCCCACCTCTCCAGCTACTTTATAGGTGTTCCCCCAGTTCAGAGAGGAGGAAAAAAAAAAAGAAGTGTTGGTTTGTTGTTTGGCTTTGTGAAAATCCTTTTTTGATTTTGATGGGCATTTTACTACAGCATCCAAATGAGGACACTTAAGAATAAGTACTATTGAGAAAGTCAGTTGATACAAAATCCTTCCCTGTTTTCTCAATAGCTTAAAAGAAGTGGTGTTTTACCTACTAAAGCGTTATTAAAGGAAACTCAGCCATAGCAGCTGGTGTCAGCAATATGCCGTGGAATCAAACAAGAAATATGGTAGATACTCCAAGATATGAGATAAGTGCCAAGGCTTATTCCAGAGCAAAGAGCTTTTCAAAAAATGTTTGCTCTGAAGAGCATCAGATTTCACTCACTTCTCACAGCAGACATGCCTTGGCAATCATGATTAGCCTCATTTGGGCCTGTGGAATCCATTATTTTATAGCTAGTCTCATAGCTGGCAGGATGACAAACAGTTTATTCCTCTTCAGAGGGAAATTGGACCAAAAGACACAGAGCTTTAATTCAGCATTCCCCCACCTAAGACATTTTTTCCCTTCCTGCTTGTTGCTTAAGGCAAGAAACCTAATGTTTGCCTTGATGGCTCTGTCAGGCTTTTGACATCCCAGATACATCTCATGCCTGAACGAGGACAAATCTTTAATGAACTTCAGGCTTTTGTTCCTTGTTAATTCAGACAGGGAAGGTTTACAATTCATCTGGCAAGCAAGATGTAAAGAGCTATGCAAATAATAGTAATTCTTAATTAGCTACATTTGCCTAGTTGCCAAGTGATCTTTGCATGTGTTTGATGTCCCAGGAGGAGAAAGACGTGGGGAGGTTACCTGGGTCCATTTGTCTAACCGCAGTTACACATGAACTGAATGACCCAGGGCAGTAAAACCTAGACTCAAACTTATTTACAAGAGCTCTCTGGGGTTAGATTTTACCAGGCAAGGTTATTTCCAAAACACCTGTTTCATTGTGAGTATTTTAACCATTCTGTCAGTCTGTCTTTCTGTGCCTCAACTCTTGAGTGCTCCCAGGCTGAGCTGGCAGCACCAGGAACTAAGTATAACATAGGTTCCTACCCTGGGAAGCCACACTCAACAGCTCTGGAGGATCAAACCCTGATGCCAGCACCTTTTGGTCCACCTCTGTGTGCACAGAATCCTTTCTGGATGGAGAGGAGCAGCATCTTAGTGGTTATTTTATGCCCAGACCTTTTCTGAAGAGGCACCATTAAATAAGCATTTTTGGAAAATGCTTGACTCTCTTTCTTTTTTCTTTCTTTTTTTTTTTTTTTTTCCTCTTTTTTTAACCTTTCTAGACCTGGAGCTGTAAGTAATGAACAGTAATGCCTCTCTCCCCTTTTATAATGAAGCTCCCAGCCTGGATGAGGTTTAATTCACACCTCCATCAGAGGGACCAGATCTCCACATCTTGCTCACCCTAGCCACAGGGCTGCGTTGCTAAAGAAAAAGCGCTGAAGAGGGTCAGCCCTGCAGCCCTTACCTGCCTTGCTGGATCTGGGCTTTCACTTCTTTCTTTCTTTTCTTTAGTATGGGAGAATGATGTCCAGGTGGCTGATTCTGCTGTAATTTAGAGGCAGCTCACTCATCTGCTGTTGTGCTGGAAACAATAAGAGGCCAACTGCCAAGGAAAGTTTGGCTGGATGACTTGTAGCCATAATTGAATTTCACACAGTACTTGTATGGTCCTTTTTTTCCCCCTCTCATGCTAAGTCATCTTGCTGCTTCTTTTTAGTTGACTTAAGTTAAAAGAAAAATTCTGGTGCATAACAAGCTGAGAGAGTTGCAGTGTATTAAGAAGTTACTGCTGGTTTCTGTATAAACTGGTGACAATAGGGGGATATACTACTAGCTACAGAGTCATAGTGGAATTCTGCCTGGCTCATTTTACTGCTTGTGGTGAGCCAGTGCCCTGGCAAACACTTTGACTAGCATAAACAACCTCTTTGTTTCCCAAATTTAAGGATGAACTGTTTTTTCATGTTCCTTTATCTCTGGAATCATAGAATGGTTTGGTTTTGTAAAACACCTGAAAGATCATCTAGTTCCAACCTCCCTACCATGGGCAGGGGCGCGTTCCACTAGACCAGGTTGCTCAAAGCCCCATTCAACCTGGCCTTGAACACTTCTGGTGAGAACTGTTCTAGTGTCTCACCACCCGCATAGTTCCTAATGTCTAATCTAAATCTACCTTTTTACAGCTTAAAGCCATTCCCCCTTGTCCTGTCACTACATGCCCTTGTAAAAAGTCCCTCTCTGGATTTCCTGTAGGCCCCCTTTAGATACTGGAAAGCTTCCCTAAACTTTCCCTGGAGCCTTCTCTTCTCCAGGTTGAACAAGCCCAACTCTCTCAGCCTGTCTTCATAGAAGAGATGCTCCAGCCCTCTGGTCATCTTTGTGGCCCTCCTCTGTACTCACTCAAGCAGGTCCGTGTCCCTCTCGTGTTGGGGGCCCCAGAGCTGAATACAGCACTGCAGGTGGGGTTTCATAAGAGTGGCATAGATGGGGAGAATCATTGCCTTCGACCTGCTGGCCGCACTTCTTTTGATGCAGCCCAGCATCAAAAGTTGGCTTTCTAGGCTGTGAGCACACACCACTGGGTTATGATGAGCTTTCTGTCAGCCAACACCCCTTCTCTGAAATTAAAATCTTAAGTACAGAAGAGATATATATATGTACATTAAAATGTCAGATAATTCTTCTGAAGATGAACTTAGACTGTAACAATGCTTGCTGCTACTTCCTTCCCCCCTTCCCTCAATGCAGTATATTTCAGGACTCATTGTATCTTAAGTGAATTATCTTTACTTGAGAAGAAACATATTTATCTCTTGGAATAATACATTCAGAAGTGCAGCACAATCACATTCAGTATCTGCTGAAGTTGATGAAGTGTCTGCTTCTTCAGAGAAGCCAGTCACCGTGACTGCTACCTGGAATAATAACAAGAGGAAAGAGGCAAAGAATAGAATTTTTTCATGGAATTTCAGGAAATCTGAATGTTTTCAAAACCATTAAAAACTATTTCACTGATCTCTGCTCTGCAGAACAGCAGCAGCTCCTGCAGTGCTGGGCACATGACAGGGATTTTACTGTTTAACCCCAAAACTCAGAATCCCAAAGTTTCACTGGCTTTCTGCAGGACTGATTTTTTATTTTTTTCCCTCGTAACAAAATATTTAAAGGCATCTTTTTTTTTTTTTTGTCTGTGCTTTGGTACCTAAGATTAGAAAATGAGATCATAATATTTAAGTTCCTAGAAAATTGACCTTGAGGGGACAGTGCCATAGAAAAGCATTTGTTATTTCTTGGGTTTGGGGGAGAGTCCATGTGATGGCTCAGGCCTCTGTGATGCCTGTCATCTATTATATGGATGTCTAGCAAGAAGATGGCTTCCTCCCAAATAGCCTGAAGTTTGATCTGTAATACACTGGGCAATTTTGTAGGAAACTAACTTTTTTTATCTTACAGAAACCTCTAGTGGACAAGAGTTAATGTATATTAGTGGTTTCCTCGGTCCTGATGACTGTAAGTTACACTGACAGGTGTTTTAACATTAATAATCTTTAGTATTATTTTAGTGAACATCTATTAAATTTAGTTATTATGTATTAAAAAGCAGATTGAAAGCACTGACATTTTAAGGAAGCCCAAATTAATGGTTTGAAAGGTTTCACGAATTTATCAGATGAATGGAAATGTAAGGAAAAAAAAATCCACTGATGAAAAACGACAGCTTTGATTTCTGCAAATCTATAGATACCATACTTAAGGATCTAATTTAGGCTGTGGTTTGTGAAAGCATTTATGGATTATTGACATTTCCAATCTCTGTACTTCACAGTTAAATTAATTAAGAGGCGATAATTTTGAGAATGTGTTACATGAAGCAATTGTAACGCAGGTTACTTGTAGAGCACCTTAATTCGCTGGTGCCTGGGTATTATATGAAAAATGTAATTTGGAAATGGAGCAAGTGAGATTATTCCTCCCTTTTATTAAATAAAGGATTAGCACTTCATATGCTGTAAAAGGCAAGCATTTCTCCTGTGCAATAAATCAAGACGTTTTTTTTTTTTCTTTTTCCCAACCTTATGTGAGGGAGTATAATTTGCACACAGAGGTATGTACAGTCAAGAAGACGGAAGCACACTGTTTACTGAAACCTTAGATTTTCTTGGAAATATAAATAACGTTACAGACTAAGTGGGTCCCACCATTATAATTGTTTAAACCTAGACAAACTTTAAAACTTAGTTTTCTGAATAGTTTTGGTCTGGTGGAGAACTGCAATAGAGAGGCTCAAAGTTGTGTGTAGTTCTTTCATAACAGAAATTAGGCAGCCATAAGAAAGCTAATTCATGGCAATATAATTGATAAGAAAAATTTCTTCATTCTCTTTGGCTGGAGAATGAAGCTCTGAGTGCTTTACATTCAAGTGTCAGGTTGCTTTTGGACTGCAAAGCCAGGGCTCTGTTCCTCATTTAAATGCATGTACACACTTGACATTGCCACAGGTGAAGATCCCCTAGGTAAAGCAGTGGTGGGGCACAAAGTGCAGTCTGTTACGTATTTATTTATTGTACCTTGCCAAAGGAAGCTTTTCTTGCTCTGGAAAGGAAGGGAAATGATTTCTAGAAAACTTGTCATGTTGAGGAGGGAACAAATACTTAAAAATCATAGAAAAGTGAGATTAGCTGGCACAAATTGGAAGATAGCAACAGTATATATTTCCAAAGTAGTCTTAGAAAACCTAATTCTTTCATTCTCTGTGTTTACTTCTGAGCCAAGACCCAAGAGGGCTTCCCCTATTGCATGTTGATTTTTTTCACATTAAAAGCTTGTAAAATGGGTGTTTCACTGGGGCTAGCAGGACTAGCTATGAATTATGGCTTGGGAGCATCTTCATGTGTAGGATGGGGATGGGGGCTGGTCAGCATGTCTTCTGTAAGCAAGAATAGCTGCAATGAAAGGACTGAGACCAAAGACCACAGTGTTGCTGTTGCTTTTCCTTTGTCTAGAGGCAAAATGTCATCTGACCACCTGCTCCTACAGCTTGCTTCAGTAGATGTGACTGTGTTCCTGTTACTAGGGCATTCAGGGTCCAGTGACCACCCACCTGCGCTACAGCAGGACTCCAGGCTTTTCTAGAAGGAGCATGGGGATGAGAGCAACAGTGGTATAGCTGCACGGAGTGAGTGCTGAGCTTGGCTATGTGGTCTCTTTTGTCATTTTAATTATGTGTCAGAAGAAGAAAATGAAGCAGACATGGGTACTTCTGCAGCATTTTGAACTTTAGGCTGCCAAAACAGCATGTGTTGTATAAATGCCAAGCCAGCTAACTGTATTTCTAGCAAACCGTATGTGGGAGTTGGAGTGTGGTTTAAGTTCAGATTAATAAAAGAAAGAGTATTCTCATATTTTTTCATATTTTAACAGGGCTTTGAACAACCTGGTCTAGTGGAAGGTGTTCCTGTCTATGGCAGGGAAGTTAGAACTAGAACCCAAACCATTCTGTAGTTCTGTGATTTTCATTCCTTGGGTTTAGATAAATTTATCTTATATCAAGCTGCTGCAGAGTTCAGATTTCCTTAAACTGTGTTTCCCCACTGGGATCTGTCCACATACCACCTGTGCTTCCTGAGAGTAGAGCTTCATGAAAATAGAGCACTGTGGGTTTGGAACATCTACAGATGTAGTCCTGTTCAGCCTCAATGGCTGGGTGCTGGAATGGGGAACCAGAAGGGCAAGCGAGAAGATGATGACCCTCCAACAGTTCCTGTGCTCCATTCTAATGTTGCCTCTGATCTGTCAACATCTGCGTTTTCTCAGGGACCTCAACAACTTTCTTGAATTTTAAGTGTTGAAAAGAGAAACTGCTCAGGACCTCATGCCCTGCTACTATTGGCGTGACTGGGAATACATCCTACCCAACAGCAGATTTTCCTACACCCTAGTGGACAGAGTTTTTTCTAGCACTGACCATGGAGTCCAATCATCAGTGATCCACCATGCTGGACATGGTGTGAATCTGATGCCGCCCTCTCAGTATGTTGCCTAGTTTCCTAGACTACTGCCCTCTATTTTAATAGCTCAAAGGAAGGCTGTTATCAACATGTGCTTTGGTGCCCTGAATTTTGAACACCTTTTGTTTACTTCAACCTTCTTTTAGTAGAGGAACACCGAGACTCCAGTACTCAGCCCTGTCTTCGAAAGAGTGCCTTCATTTCCCAGCAGGCTCTACATGGGGGTGCTTTGGGGTGCCTTGCTAGGTTTACGGGCTCCAAAACATGTTCCTGTTCAACCTAAAACGCACAGGTGGTGAGCAGAAGTGTGTGTGTGTTGGGGAGAAACACATAAATTGTGAGACCTCTCTGTGGGTATTATAGGGAAGCCCTCAAGTCAAAGGCTGAGAGAGTTGTGAGTGCTTTGCTGTTGGCATAAGACTGGCCAAGGAGCTTGGGGTCTGGGGATTAGAGAGAAAAAGAAAGGCTCTAGATCCCAGACCATTCCTTACATGAGGAGCCCTGGTGCAAGGCAACTTCCAGACTTCATTTAATTATTAGAGGGACCTCAATGCTTTGAGTCCAGCACAACAGGGCTTAGAGCCAAGTAGTGAGTCAGCTATGCAATGGTCACCATATTGCACCATGGGTCATTTATCGAGGCAGGGCTCAAGACCAGTGCTGTGCCTTTTGGGAATGTTTCTCCCTAACTAGTTCTCTAGTGCCAGGACTGCTTTTCAGCTTCACCTCCCCATGCATCCTGGTCAAGCTGGTTGGTGGAGGCAAGATGCAGTGATAAACCACATCTGGCATGAAGCAACCTCAGCATGGCTGAGAGATTGCATCTTGTTCTACTAAGGTCAGCCTTAAAATCTTGTTTCCTTAGCCATTATATATTGTCATTAACTATGTGTTTAACACTGAGTCTTTGAATATTAAATCAGTTTGACCTGTGAAGGACAGGAACAGAGAGTGGATGTCATTTAGTCTGTTATTAAAAGTTTGTCCTGAAAAAAAACCAAAACAAAACAAACAGCTGGCAAAGTACAGGGCACAACTTTCTACTTGCCTTCACAATTTTAACATACCCTCTACTCAGGTCATTTTTTTCCCAGAAGTTTTGTGCTGCTGTTGTGGGTTTGAAGCAGTGCCAGGGAGAGAGCTTTCTACAGGACTCTCACTGTGTGCTTATGCCTTAAACAGTTGAGTGCAACTCAATGTGGTGGGTGGTAAGAAAATGAGCAGTTAATGTTGTTCAAGTGTTAATTGTGCCAGAAATTAAAAGTGTATTTTCAATGCCTCAGTCCATCAGTACTAAGAGTATGTAATTCATTTGTTTGTGTGATTTCTCTGAATGGCTGACAGGAATCTGCCTGATTGCTCAGGAGTAGGCTGTAATGGCTGATGATTACACATCAGCATTGTTTTTTCTTCTATCCAAAGAAACACCAGAAAACCCGGTTACATGGAAAGTCTTGTTTGTGACTCCCCTCGAACCTAGCAAGTGTTTCTTGATTTCCATTGGGCCTTTGCAACTGTTGAAGCCAATGGCACTGGCCTGCAGCAGGCATAGGAAATTGAGGTAAAATACCATTGTTCTGCTCCAATGCAGCAATAGCAGGAGTGGAAGATGTCACTGTAAGAGAAATAAATGTGTATGCCTACTTTTTCTGTAGATCCCTGCAGGAAGGTAAGATGCCTCCTGTGTCATAAGCGGTATTTAAATTCTATAGACTGGCACAGGCATTGCGGAGATATAAAATTGTCTGTAATTGGGCATAATTAAAAAAAAAAATCCAATACTTTATGAAGACAGTTTTGCAGTGATGTTGTGTAACTGAAGGGGTAGTCAGAGCCTAATTAGACCCTTCCTTTTAATATTGCTCAATGAGCTAAATCCTCCATGCTTCCCATGCAACCTGTTTGAATAATATAACATCCCGATAAAAGCTGAGTAATTATTGAAATTCAAAAGCATTAAGTCTTAAATCAGCAGAAGCAAAATACGTATTTGGGATACATACAATAGAAAGCACCGTGCAGGAGGTCACCAAAACACATACCATGTCTGGAATTATAAGAGAGCTGGATATGGCACTGACTGCTAATAACACATATGAGCTATTCAGGAGAAGGGTAATCAATGCTTCGGGTCATTCAGCTCAGCTGGTCGCAAATGTATTATCTCCTGCAAAAGCTTTTCTCTTCCTGCTTTACAATATCACACTGTTGTTCGAGTATATTACAAAAGCTTTTGCTCGTTTGGAAACATAAATTGCTACCTTCTAGGCTGCCAGAGGTACAGTATGCCATCAGCCAGAAGAATCAGTGTGAAGCCATACATTTGGGGATCCGTCACATTGCTTTCTTGGTTTTGCCAAGGACATTTAATGTTTTTCTGCATACCTTACTTAACTGTGGCCAGCCACAGCCTGGAATGGGGAGAGCAATTGCTGTATGGGCTTCTCCAGTTGCTGGGTCTGGTGTCTTTTAATCTTGCTGGTTCTTTCCCTTGCAAAGCCAGGTGCTTGTACTGAAATGTGTCATTTCTGCTCCCTAGAGCCCTGACAGCCACATGGTGAAAACGTTTGCCTTTAACCTTAACCTGTCATGAGGTAGACTCAAGGCCCAGATAAAAAGGCTGTTCAAGTTTGGAAACATTCATTTTGGGAGCTGCAGTTGGCTCCGGATGTATGCCTCCCCCCACAGCAAAGTGCAGATCTACATGTCTAGTCAATGCATTTGCAGTCTTAGCCTGAAATCGTTCTTCCATTGAGCCTGCAGTTTCCTATCCAAATGAATGAGACTTTTGAATGCAAAGGGATTTGCAGTCCCAGCACCGGCGGACAGTCATTTGGCAAGTGTCTCAGTCTGGAAGGGGCCAGGATGAACTCAGGGCAAGTAAAAACAAAATGTGCATGCATACCTTTGCATTCCTGTCTCGCTTCTCTGAACAGAGATCTCTCAGCTGTCAAAACCATACTGTTTTGCTGGCAAGCTCTTGCTTCTCCCTCAGTGATATTTTATGGGGCCTGCCTTCTCCTACACTCTTGGAGAAGAGGCCCCGCAGAACTAGCAAACCCCAAGGCTGGGGGTGCAGAAGCTGTTTGGGGCCCCGTGATGCTGTAAGAAGGAGGGATCTGTGCCACGACTGCAGGGGGCTTTTGGATGAGGGCCCCAAAGCGTCTTGCAGGAGGTTGTTAGCTGCAGAAACTGGTACTGAGCATTTAGCAATTAGTAAGTGCGCTAGATTTATTTATTTTGACTGCAAAGGGCTTTGTCCAAAGGGACGCAGCGTCTTCAGCAGCATTATTATGCATGGTAAATAATTCACATAAAAAATATTCAGAAAGTTATGGGGTTGGGCTTTTTAAATAGTGCTTAGATATTTTTAACTTGTTAACATGGTAAGTCTTTGTGATCTTTGAAATCATATGACAATATATAAAATGTTTTTTTCCAAGTTCTACTAAAGCTTGTTTCTCCGAGACATAGGCAGGACTCTACAAACATCCACCAGTGTGCTTCATTTGACTACCCTAAATTCTCTATTTGTGTCATAACGGAATATATTCATGTCCTAAGGGAACGGTCTACTGCTTCAAGTAGGGATCTCTGTTTTACAGGTTTTTGGTGAAATATATGAAGATGTATATTCTATAAAGTTTCTCTCTGGAGTTTTTATTCTATACATAAATCTGTATCAGTCATATTTCGGTGTATGGGTATTTCATTTTACTTTATGAAACCAGTCCAAGGCTGCTGCTGATGAGGTATCTCAAGAAGTTCACTTTGGGGCTTGGTATGTCCCAAGTGTTGTTTTTTTTTCCTTCTTAAAGATTTTTGTAAAGTTAAAATTTATCTGTATTTTGTTCAGTTTGTCTGCATATTATCCAGTGTATATCAGAGGAAAGGCTTTATATATGTATATATATATATATGTAAAATGTTCACATACTGAAGTAAATTAATAAAGCTTCCTTTTCATATGAAAGAGGTGAAGAAAAGTACCTGGCCAATACAGTACCATTAATCTATTCTCTTTTCTCCTTTCTCTCTTTACCTCTCTCTCTACAATAGAAGTGGAACAAAAAGGTAATTAAATACCTTTCAAATTATATATATTACTTATGTATAGGCTAAGTTATTTAACAGTTTAACGTTTTAGTTGAAATACTTTGTCATTAATTCTCACTACTTTTTTGTTAAAGTTTATTTAGTATCTCTGCTGCTCAACTTCACCAGATAACTCATTTTTGCTGATTTATTTTTTTTTTTTTTTACCGGTGCCACTTTTTTTCATTAAATTTCTATTCAAAGGTTTAGATAATTCACTCTTTTCCTGCCCCAAAGAATTTGGAAAGTGTGCATACATATGTATGTGCATAAGTCTATCTAATTATGCCATAAAAGCCTCTTGGAAACAGCACAGCTTTATCAGCAACTCTGGGTGGTTACTTAGACTCCAATAGAGCAATATACTTTCATACCAATTACTAAATCTTATTTTCCTCCTGTCTCGCTCTCCAGAGGATATTACCAATTTCTGCATTTCTGAAAATAATTGGTTATGCTCCAACCAGGGAGCACGAACACAGGATCCCATCTGCCAGCGCTGTGCTACCAGAAGCCTGTGGTGGGATGCCTCTTCATGCCTCCCTGCTGCCCATCCCATCGTCGTAGTTATTGTACTACTCATGCTCATGGAGATGAGCATTACAAATAACCAATCACTATTCTCCTCCTGAAGCATACGAAGCACCTCAGGTCAGGAGGGTGCTACTGGGGATGACGAGAGCTGAGTGAGCCAGTTTTGCTCCACAGCATCCTTCCTTTTGTCTCCCCGTCCAGCCGGCTGACCTCTTGGCGTTGGCGTTCCCATGATGCCAAGGTTAGCTGGGCACTGTCTGAACCTCCTCCCAGGTGCTGGGCATGCCCTGGCTCCTCTCAGCCCCCCCGAAGTCTGAGCAGCAAAGCACTCCGGTTAGTCAAACTGCTCCTCTGTGCTCCTCTCATGTAACAATAGAAGGTATATGTTTTTAAGTTTGAATTACTACTATATTTAACAGGACATTTTTTAACTGATTAAAATCTAGACCTTGGGTTCCTCTCCGGTGAACTTTATTCTTTTCCTTCCTTCTTTCCTTTCTTCCTTCCTTCCTTCCTTGTCTTTTCTTTTCAGCATCCATACGTCATTCATTTTTAATTGCGTGGACTGCATGTTTTGTGTGTCCTGTAGCAGCTTTGAAAGCCTCATTTCTAGTTATAGTACAGATCTTTAGACGGATGTTTCCCTCCTCCCCACCCTCCCCATTCCCTTTGCTTTAAACGCTCTTCTGAGTTGCTAAGGGATTCGCCTCTGCTTTGCTATTGGTACCCTTTAAATATTTCATATCGCTTGGGCTGTAAGGATGGGAATTTCTTTCTCTTATTTCCATTTCTAGGCCACTGTTCTGTGGATTGTTCAAATAAATATCTGGATCAATTCCTTGGGAGTTTACCCCTTCACCTAGTAGGTACAAATTCACTGCAGAATATAATGGAAATACAAAGCCAGAAATTCTTTGGGGGCACATATTAATTTCAGAGTTTACAAAGGCGAGTGGTCCAAGTAAGTACACCTGTAAAAACAGATTTGAAAAGCAACAACAAAATGAGCCACAGCTGATCGAAATATCAGGGAGAAAAAAGTCAAGTTTGGTGGAGCAAATCTTGTTCTGGAGACATGGCCAGTGGGACGGCTAGTCTCCAGCTACAAGGCATTGCTTTTGAGTTTCCGCTAATCTCGAGTATCCTCTGCTCCAGAACTAGAAGCTGTTGAGATGTTTGAGCCAACCACCTCCAGACTGTCCTTAACTTTGGTTTCTTTTGTTTTAAATTCTTTTCCCCTCCAACAGTTTTTCTTTGCCCTGGACTGCTGAAAGGAGTATACCAGAGCGAACACTTATTTGAATCTGACCACCAATCTGGTGCCTGGTGCAAGGACCCTCTGCAGGCGTCTGACAAGATCTACTACATGCCCTGGACGCCGTACCGGACGGACACACTGACAGAGTACTCCTCCAAGGATGACTTCATTGCTGGGAGGCCAACCACTACCTACAAACTCCCTCACCGGGTGGATGGCACAGGGTTCGTGGTGTATGACGGGGCTTTGTTCTTCAACAAGGAACGAACCAGGAACATAGTCAAGTTTGACTTGCGGACAAGGATAAAAAGCGGGGAGGCTATCATAGCTAATGCAAATTATCATGACACCTCTCCTTACCGCTGGGGAGGCAAGTCTGATATAGACTTGGCTGTGGATGAGAACGGGCTGTGGGTAATCTATGCAACAGAACAAAATAATGGCAAAATAGTCATTAGCCAGTTAAACCCTTACACGTTAAGGATTGAAGGGACGTGGGATACTGCCTATGACAAGAGGTCAGCTTCTAACGCCTTCATGATCTGTGGGATTTTGTATGTGGTGAAGTCTGTGTATGAAGATGATGACAATGAAGCCACAGGGAATAAAATAGACTACATATATAACACTGACCAAAGCAAGGATAGCATGGTGGATGTACCTTTTCCAAACTCCTACCAGTATATTGCTGCTGTGGATTATAATCCCCGGGACAACCTCCTTTACGTATGGAACAACTATCACGTTGTGAAATATTCCTTGGATTTTGGCCCTCTGGACAGCAGAGCAGGTAAGGCCTTTAATACTGAGCCAAAATCTGATTTGGGCTTTCTATCTTTCTTGCAAATAGGGTGTAAAATTGAAGTACACTTCTGTCTTCTGATGTGTCTATGTTTCTGTAAATTAAGTCCCACTACAAGGCCTGTTATGGATATTAAGACATTAATATGTGCAGAATATATTTTTTTTAACTTAGTTTGAAGTGAAATGGAGAAAGGAGTGTGCTATGTGCTACCTGTAATTAAGCTGAAACAGTCTCCAAATGTCCACACCCTTGTTCACATCACAGGGTTAGCAGTCTTTTCTCCTTAACTGAATTGTCCTCTATACATCAGATCATTTTCCTTTCTGCGGGAATTTTAGCAAAACAAAGTGTGGAAGATGTTGTCACTGCAAACAGATGGGGGAAAACTGCCATGAAGTTTAAATTAAGCTGGGGCAGTTCAGGCATTTGGGGAAGCTGACGCTAATTTCATATGTAAGCATGCACCCCATAGTGTGTGTCTAGAGCTGGGAGAGGAATCGACAACGAAAACTTCCATATTGCTGTGTTCTTTAAAGTTTCTTTTTCAAGGCGTTTGATGGCTTACTATGACTCACTATACTTTTTCTAAGAGAAAGTCCCCTAGAGGAGTCCCAGCTTTTCCACCTTTTTTCCTGTTAGAAATTATGCTGGTAATTACTTAGGTGGATTATATTCCTTTATCTTCACCAACTTCTTCATCATTTTTTAAGTATTACGTTCACAGTTACCACTGTATTAGTAACATGACTTAACCTAGATTGTGGTCAAACTCATATGATGGTACAAGAATTTCCAAACAGCATTTGCTCATATAGTTATCAGGTAGTTTCTGTGCTGGACTGTGCACTTCAGAAAGGCTGAAAGAGTAAGAGGAAAGGCAGAATTAGTGTCATTTAGACAGTAAACTATTTGATTCATCATGGAAATTCCCAAAACATTCTTTTTGTTAATCGAGAAACTCAGAAGTGACTGAGTGGATTCAGGGCTTCAGGTTGCAAAAGAGAAGTCAAGAGGTTTCTTTTGCTGAGTTTTTGGGTTGTTTTTTTTCCTGTGTGTAGCCTGTTACCTGTATAAAAAAAGGATCAAGAAATGCTGAAAGAAACTGTGGATATGAAATCCAGGGGGAGGGGTGGAATAAAAGTAATAAAATGGCAGTGAATTTCTCATTTTTATACAAAAATATAAGGAAGAAGAGAAGCAAATCTTGAACAGGCAGATCAACAAAACCAAGTGACTGTTAAAAGAAGAGCAGGGACATTTTCAATGATGTTGACCTCTGCAAGATCTCAGATGAGCAAAAAATGAAGTAATACTTCTCATTCTCCCAACTTAATGATGAGCATGTACTTTCTGAGTACTGGAGTGAAGCAGACCAATTTGTGAGCTATTGGTTATCCCCGAGGAGTGAAAATCAATTGCATCCCTTCTATTTCACAGAGTTTCTCTCCTTTTCAGTGAAATATTTCTTGGTATTACAGCACACTCTCTACTGCTGCTTTTTCATGTGGTCATTCTTGTCAGTACCATCACTTTTAATATAAAAAAAAAAGCCATAATCAGTGAAAACGCCAAATTTTGTGCTTTCCTGTAAAAAGGGAAATGTTTTTCTCCCCTTTCCCACTCTAAGCTGGTGAGATGGGAGAGCAGGTGAAAACCTTGAAGAGGGCTGAAAGTCTGTGAGGTGCAAGGATTTGATTTGTCACTGTTTTGAAGCCCCTTTAATTTCATTCATGTTTGGATGAGAATTTAAAATCCCCGAGTGCCTCAGATGGAAAGCTGAAGATGTTTTTGGCTTTGAGCGGTGGACACGAGGGGGTTAATCTGGTGTCAGGGAGTCTTGTGAGCCTTCTCTGATGTTTCTTTCATACAATTTTTGATACCTTTGTAATATGGGGACAAAGCTGAATTTTACATGTGTTTCTCTTCTTTGAAAATTGCCAGGATTTCCTTTTTGGCAGAAATGCATAAGGCTCCCATTACCTCACTATTTTATGGGTTTAGAGAACTTTTGAGAGGACTGCTCTTGACAGCAAGGGAAATTTTCTATGAGACAGCTCAAATGGGCCAAGGCATTTCAAAGTGAAGAAAAATACCTTTGCAAAGGGAGTTTACTGCTCCATTACCTGCACAGCCTGGTTAGTGGGAACGTTATGAGTCAGTCAAACAGGAACAATGATTTTAAATTGAATAAGTAACACTTGCTTGACACTAGTTGGGTGTTTGGTTTGGGGTTTTGGGTTGGTTTTTGGTTGTTTTTGTTTGTTTGGTTGGTTGGTTGGGTTTTTTTTCAGAAAGGAGCCAGGAGACGAGGTCTGTGTGACTCTTTCTCTTCCAAGTTCAGTGCAACGCATTTTCTGGTTAGCACCAAATTTCATGGTGCAGTGACTTCTATATAATACTAAATACATTGCTGGCATAAGCCCAGCTCTTCCATCAAAGAGCAGAACAGGAGCCAATGCAACACTAGGAAAGCAGTGAATGACCAGGATATTTTATTTGGTTAATTTAGTTATTGTTTACAGAGTGGATTGTGGACATGTGTTTCCCCTCTCCCCTTCCAAAATTACCAGTGTTTCTCTGTTTAGAGCAAGGCAATGTTCAGTGCAGCCATTTTCCATAGGGTTACAGTTTGAGTAGCAAAATATGTAAACAATATCTGCTTAATTAGAAAATAAAAGAAAGATTATAAAATTGATGGGTTGAACAAATTGGTTGTTAAAAGCCAATTAAGTGTGAAGTTTTAGAAGAGCTCTAAAAACCAAACATTGATCTTAATAAAAAAAGTAATATATTTAGCTACCTAAATAGGCAGTAACATATTGAAATGGTTTTGAAATCTCTGGTATCATACATTTCAAGGATATCTAAAATAAAAAAAAAACAAAACCAAACAACAGGTGCTGGGGGCTCTAGTTCGCTTAGAATCAAGCATTTTCAGTCTTTTTTCCAAACCGCCCAAGGAAAATGGGAGGAGGCAGGAGTCACTTAGCTTTATAGGAAGGGCAGGGGTCCTATCCTCTTGCTCTTCAAGGTGATTAAATATTTTCTGTTAGTTTTAATTAAAGGGCTCTTTGTGTGTGTAGGTTTGGAACATATTTGAGATCTGCACTGTCTCAGAACTTCTCTCACCCACTGTTTTAAAAAATCAGCTTTTACTCTCAGAGTAAATGAGTGTCAAACCCTGGAGTTTCTGTGCTCAGCTTCTGTAGCAGCTGAAGGTACCAGGGAAGTTGCTGGAATCAACTGATCTAAAAGCAATTTAGGGCTCTTGACTGAATTAAACCCAATTGTTCATTTTTCTCAGAAATAGGAAAACGGCATTTTAAGGATTTGACACGCTCTTTTTTTTTTTTTTCCTTTTGTCTGAGGTTGTTTTCATTTACCCCAAAAGCAGTTTTGAAAGCAAGCAGTCCTCAGTGCCTGCAAATTCCAGGAAACCTCTCATTAATGTCTACCTTCAAGAAGTGAACCTGAAGATACCAAAAGCCTTCAAAGCATATTTTCTTTGTTTACACTGTTTGGCCTTAAAATTACGGGTTTTTTGAGTATGCTTCTCCATAAATACTCCTGAGGTTTTGTGCTATTTCTTTGTAGATGCTTTTGAGTTTCATAGAATCGAAGAATAGTTAGGGTTGAATGGACCTTAAAGATCATCTAGTCCCAACCCTCCTGCCATAGGCAAGGACACCTTCCATTAGACCAGGTCCTCAAGTCCCTGCCCAGCCTGGCCTTAAACACTTTCAGGGATGGGGCAGCCATAGTTTCTCTAGGCAACCTGTTCCAGTGTCTCACCACCCTCATAGCAAAGAATTTATTCCTGATGTTTAACCTAAGTTTACCCTATTTCAGTTCAAAACCACTCCCCCTTGTCCTATCACTATATGTCCTTGATTCCAGATTTCTTGTAGGCCTACTTTAGGTACTGAAAGGCTTCCCCTAAGGTCTTCCTGGAGCCTTCTCTTCTCCAAGCTGAACAAACCCAACTCTCTCAGCCTGTCTTTGTAGGAGAGGTGCTCCAGCCCCCTCATCATCTTCATGGCCCTCTTCTGGACTTGCTTAAACAGGTCCGTGTCCCTCTTGTGTCTTGGAGATGCCAGAGCTGAACTCAGTACTTCAGGTAGGGTTTTGCAAGAGCAGAGTAGAGGGGGAGAATCACCTCCCTCAACCTGCTGGCCACACTTCTTTTGGTGCAGCCCAGCAGTCAGTTGTCAGCCAACAGCCCCAATTCCTTCTCAGGGCTGCCCTCAATCTAGTCTCTGCCCAGCCTGTAGCTGTGCCTGAGATTGACCCAACCCGGGTGCAGGACCTTGCACTTGGCCTTGTTGAACTTCATGAAGTTAGCATTGGCCTGGATGGCATCCCTTCCCTCCAGCATATTGACCGCACCACACAGCTTGGTGTCATCAGGAAACTTGATGAGGGTGCACTCAATACCACTGTCCCATGTCCCTGACGAAACAGTGCCAGTCCCAACACGGACCCCTGAGGGACACCCCTCATCACTGGTCTCCAGTTGGTTGTTGAGCTGTTGACTACAACTGTCTGAGTGCAACCATCCAGCCAATTCCTTATCCACTGGGTGATCCATCATCAAATCCATGCCTGTCCTACTTGTAGACAAGGGTGCTATGAGGAACAGTGTCAAACACTTTGCACAAGTCTGGGTAGAAGATGTCAGTTGCTCTTTCCTTATCAACCAAAGCCATGGCCCCATCATAGAAGGCCGCCAAGTTTGTCAGGCACAATTTGCCCTTAGTGAAGCCATGTTGGCTGTCACCAATCACCCCCTTATTGTCCATGTGCCTTAGCATAATTTCCAGGATGATCTGCTCCATGATCTTGCCAGGTACCAGGGTGAGACTGACTGGCCTGTAGTTCCCTGGATCTTCCTTTTCTCCCTTTTTGAAAATGGGGAGAAAGATTTGCTAATGGTTTGCTAATTTGAAGTGATAGTGAGAATAGCTCTGCAACTCTAGTAGTGTTTTGCATCACATTGGTCAATAATTTGAACCCAGAAAAGTGTACAGATTATTTTTTTTATGTGCCCCACTAGATATGTGCAGAGAGGTAAACAAAAGTCTATCAACAGAATTTCCCACAACCTAATCAGTCTCAATATTCACCAGAGTTACCTGGTTTAATCATCACCCACTTGTAATAAAGTCTGCGTAAACAAATTTAAGAAAACATCAACAAATCCTCATCTCCAAAAACGTAAAGTGCTTCCATCCCACTTCCCAGCACTATGCTGCATACAAACAGACATCTGGCTTTGCATTTCTGCACCTCCCTGGGCAGTCATGGCTCCTGGCTGGGCACCAGCTGGGTGTTCCTGGGCAGCAGAAAGACCAGAAGAAAGTTTTGTCTTTTAAATGCCTGAGGCTCACCATGCCAGCACCAGCAGCTCTTGTGTAGGAGCTTGGAATGCGCTGGGTGAACATTTAGACCAGGGGTAGGCTGGAGCCTGTACCGTAGCTTAGCAGTGAAGGACTTGAACCAGGATAAGGATCCTTCTGTGTATGTCTGGGGCTTGTATGTCCTGAAAATTGTTCCCAGTAACATGGGAAATACAGAGCTCCTGCTTTTGAGGAAATGTTTTAAATTATGTCCAGGAGACCAAGGGTGTTTAACAGATGTATGAATGTTTGAATAGATGTTTGAATGAATAGATGTATGACAATTTGGGGTGTTTAATAGATGTATGAAGTTAATAAATAACTATGCCAAATAGATAAGGAAGACAGTGATATGCTATAGAGCTTCTAAACCACAGCCTCATTGTGCTTAAGTGTCTTCTGTAGACTGCATATTAACACTGCAGACTGCCAGTCCAGTAATCAAATGTGATATGAAGGGCATATGCCAAACTTTTATTCTCCATATTTTATTTAATATTGTGGGGTCTTCTCTTGACATGTGATTGCAACCATTTTATTCAATAAGGGTGGTTGGGGTGCTGGGTTTTGTTTGGGGTTTTTGTTGGTTTTTTTTTTTTCTAAAGCAGTTTTACAATGCAGATAAGGTGAACCCTCTGTCCTTATAATATGCTAATTCAGTGCATTTGTGTCTTGGGTAAAAGATGTGGCAGTATGGTGATGAATAAGAACTTTAAACACATATGACACCTCGTTAAAATGTAATTTTCACATCATAAATCTGAGGCCTTTCCTTTGACAGCTGAGTAATGTGGATAGTGGGCAGAGGATCTTGAACATTTCAAAGTTGTCACGTGCTAATAGGTAGCTGAAAGCAGCTTCCTGCTCTGCTCGCCTTTAACGCCCTACATCCTTGGGGAATGCATCAAAAGGGCTGCCAAATCTTAAATCCCACTTGTACACAGGATATGAATTGCCATCACTTCAAGATCCCTTTGCAATAAGCCATGCTTAGTACCCGAAGTTAAATTCAGGCTGCATTTTAAAAGGCCAGCTGAGCTTTTTTGATGAGCTGCTTCACCTGTCTGACAAGGGCCATTTTTAGGTGGGTGCTGACTGTTTAATTGTGGCTTCTCCTGTGCTTTTATTTTCTAGTTGCTTTCCTCCCATCTAGGAGCATCCCTAGCTCTCTTTGCTCCTGTTCCTCTTCATTGCTTACAGTGACAGCTGCTGGTTGCACAGTGTTGCTGAAGGTTTTCAGGGAGATCAGCGTGTGCTCTCAGCAGCCTCTGCTGAACACGTATGATAACTGGGTCCCTGACACATCTTTCATAGCAAAACTGTTACCCCAACCAAATTTGCTGGCCAGCCAGTGCCTTAAGCTTAGAAGAAAAGGAGAATATTTCAGCTACCCTGGGGTATGCTGGGATCCAGCATTGTGTTTGTTCCCCATTTTGAGGCCTTATATTTTGTGTGTCTTTATCCTGTTTTAAATGTTTCCTCTTTCTAAAGCAGTGTTTGATTAAAGAAATGCATTAAAAAGTATCGTATCACTAGACACTTTTCTGAAATTAGGTATTTCTGCCTTTTTTGGTAAGGAAAGCTGGAGTTTGAGCTCTTTTCTTCTACCTTCTCACAAAAAATCCTTTGAAAGTGCAAGATTCCTCAGCTTCAAAACGTTCCCTTTGTGGAGCATTTAATGAATAGTAATACTGTTTGGTTAGCACAGGAGGAGTATCTTCAGTGCCTCTCCGGTATGAATAAATAGGTGGTTGCTCCATCTTCCTAAATGAAAATGTACTTCTTTCAGTAGGACCATAGAATAGGAGGTAGCCTTACCAAATGGAGGTGGAGTAGGTTTTCTTTTGCTCAAGTCACTCCTCCTACTACAAGTCACCTGTCTGAGCCAGCCTGAGAAAATCATAGAATCTGCTAGGTTGGAAAAGACCTTCAAAATCATGAAGTCCATTACCCCAGGACTGCCAAGTCCACCACTAAACCATGTCTCAAAGGGCCTCATCTACATGCTTCTTGAACACTTCCAGGGGCGATGACTCCACTTCCCAGTACAGCAGATCTAACACATCTGGGAGCTAAACTGAGATACTGCTGTATCCTCTTTAGAATCAGTTGCTACCATTGCAAACCAAACAGGCCTCTGCTCTAAAACCCTGCATGCCATGGTCTGAGGTCCTGTTCCCAAAGGCTCATAAGCAGGAGTGCTTGGGAACTGGGGTGGTGGGCAGCCAGGATGCTTGCAGTAGGGGAAGGGCAGCAAGAGACAAAATGATTAAGCTAAACTTCACTTCAAGCTTCAAAACAAAAGGAGGCCAGAGACTTCAGCACTTCGTAATCCTGTCAAACGCCAGGAGGAGGAAAGCACCTTGCCAAGAACATGTCGGAAAAGCTGAGGCAGCTGTTCCTGGCAGCAAGCATGAGATGTACTGCTGAAGATAGCAGTGATCGCATAGGGATAAAAGCATTAAGTAGATATGAAGGATAGCATCTTTTCCTCTTCTGCAACGAGATCTTCAGCTTGAGGAATCAGCCTGAAGGTGTGATTAATTGTTGTTTCATTAAGTTCAAGACCACCGGGGTTGTCACACTGACATCCACTACAGCTTATCAGTCTGATGCACATACTTTGCACCAAACCCAGCCATGAGTATGCCAGCCCTCTGGTCTGAGCTGTTTGCCAGAGGCAGAGCACGAGAGGTGACACATAGCAAATGTCCAAGGCCACTTTTTGCAGGAGGAAGTGACTGCATCATGTACTGTGGACAGCTTTTAGCATTGTATTTTTACACATGTTTTTTAGTAATGACTGCATTGTTTATCACTTGACCAGTGGATTTTGCTGGCTTGTTTGCAGTGATGGGTGTCTGCACGGGCTTGGGGGCATAGACCTCAAGAGAATCCAGGACATTTTGTTTTTGAGCTGTTGCCTCTGCCAGCTCCTCTCCTCCCAACCAAAAACAGGAGTATAACCTCCCAGGCTTTTTCACAAGACATTACTCTCTCAGCTTACATTATATTTGTGTACCTGATTCCTGAAGGCTGGTCATATGTGGTGCAAACATCTGCTCCCTGCAGTTCTGCTCTGGCCTGGCTGCAAAGCCACTAGCCTGGCTTGGGACATAGGCTCCCAGATGCTTTCTTCATGCTCCAGCTTGGTTTAGGAGTATAACCTCCCAGGCTTTTTCACAAGACATTACTCTCTCAGCTTACATTATATTTGTGTACCTGATTCCTGAAGGCTGGTCATATGTGGTGCAAACATCTGCTCCCTGCAGTTCTGCTCTGGCCTGGCTGCAAAGCCACTAGCCTGGCTTGGGACATAGGCTCCCAGATGCTTTCTTCATGCTCCAGCTTGGTTTTTTGCTAATGTGTTTTTAAAATGAGCAGCCTTTTCCCACTGAAAATACCTCTACTGTGGCAGCTGATGGGTCTGTATTGCTCTCTCACTCGTCTGCCACTGATTGTGTTTGTTCTGGAAATGACTACTGTAGTATTTTTAGCAGCACTTATTAAGATTCATCTCCTGAAGTCTAGTTCAGTGTTGCTAATTAACTTTTTCGATGCCGCCCTCACTTTCCAGTGCTGCCATGCCAGATTTTCTTTCTTTCTTTTAACCAGGAAAGCAGATATGGATGCCCTGCCATGTTCTGCTTTAGTGTCAAAGCAAGCAGCATTGGATGTTCTTCATACTGCTGGTCTTCATACTTAGGTTAAAAAGGAGTAAAAAACTCTTCAGGAGTAAGTTGCAAAATTATTGAACCTTATGAAGACCCTTGCCGTGACTTCAGGAAGGTGTGAAAACACCTTTAGCATCTCCCCATCCTTCAGATGTGGCAGCAAGTCAATTTTCCAGACGCCTAAGTTATGACTGTGCTGATAAAAAGCATCCAATGCATACCTGAGGAATGAAAAGATCAACCTTATCCTCACAAGTCCAGCTGAACTCTCATGGTAGGGTTGGATTTGATGGGTTGCTGATAGGTAGGAAATCCAGGTTCAAGGTAGAAAAAGAATTTTGGTAGCTAGTTTGAAGATCTCCACATTCTGGGAGAAGTGAGACCAGCCATTAAAGGCTGGGAAATGCTAGTTGGCAATATTGTCAACAACCTGACAGGCAGATAAGTAGATCCCAGAAAAAACACAGAATAGGCACATTGAAGAACACCTTCTCAAAGTGCATTTTGGCATTAGTAACTATGCTAAATCAAGAAAGTTGTGTACTGGAAAAAAGCAAGACCGTTTGAAACAGTATCTGTTTCTTTAGGGTGTGCCAGGTGTGCATGAGTAAAGGTTGATATAATGAAAAGGTTTCTGGTACAAAATCTGAACGTTTCTGGTGAGTTTCAGCTCAGCCATTCTTCAGACAAATCCTCTGAAGGTGGTAGGGATTTGGATTAGGGGCTTCAGGAGTGAATCTACAGTGAATTTACATTTGCTCTAGAAGGAATTGCATTTTGCCTGCAAGAGGCTTTTTGACCTCCTGATTTATGTCTAAAGCATCTGCAGAGGAGATACAAATTGTAAGCTGGAATAAACAGTGAATATCCATATGAATTTGAGTCGCAGTATCTGCTCTACATTTTTATGTTGAAAAGACTTTTTAAGGTTCATGATTAGAGAGCAAAGCAGATGATGAAAGCTTAGGTGAATGACATGTGTCCATTAAAACAACACAGCCATTGTTGGCTCTAATAGGATTTCTTCACTGTAAATAGAATTTTTGCTTGATTAAAATGTGCTGAGAGGAAACATGTCTTAAGGCACCAAAACCTGGGATTTGGTTTAACAAGACTGGCACTGAATAAGCAAACTGGGTGTGTTCTCACAAAGTACCAGCTGCTTGAGACTCAAAAGGGAGGAGCGGGAAAAAGCAATGAAACATCAGAGCTGAAAACTATAGAAATTATATGCTGGCCATGACAAAAGATGGGAAAATCAGGTGCCTTTGTGTCAGTCTGAGCTGTCTTACTGGGCTGCCATTCACGCTTCCTTCAGATAGCTGGAATAAATAAGCACAGCCAGTGGAGAGATGGGGCATTAGGTAACTCTGCAATTCGTTTTCATCTGTTGATGTTTGGGATGGAGAAAGGAAAAGGGATGTCTGTGTGCTGCAAGCTAAGATAAAAAGTGAAGTATAGACGTGCCAGCAGTCCATTTGTACGGTCTTTCCAACATACCAGGTGAAGAAGAGCTCCTGTAAGCCCTATGTACTGGCCTCAAATTCAGTTGTGCCTCTGACTGTGTTAAATTATTCCCTTGCCCAAAGCATGCGTGAAGGATGCTGTGGCTTGCTAAGGTCAGTCAGCCTGAATTCATGTGATGTTTCGCACTCTGATACTACTGAATTAAGCAAATGGCAGGTAATGTTTATGTGAACACTGAGTCTCCAGGAAGAGGGAAATACTGAGGGAAGGCTGCGTAGAAAAGAAAGGAATTTTTTTTATTATTATTACTATACTTTTTTGAGGAAAAGGTCATAAAATATATTTTCTTGATGGAAGCATATGTGTACACTAGAGAGACTAATAGGAATAAATATTCCTGGCCTTCTCCACATAAGTGCTTGCTTTTTTCTCTGGACAGTGACTGCCAAGCATTTGCTTGGTGCAGTATTGAGTGTGTTACAAGTTATTCACCAGAAATATCCTTCGAGTGACTGGAAGAGATTCTATTGATAAAAATGTCGTGCTTCTCACCAGGCAAGTATTGGGATGAGTGACGAACACCAGCACCTGAAAATCAAGCCAAGGTGGAAAGCGCTCTGGGAAGTTTCTAGTTGACTGATATAGTTTAAGGTGCAGATTCATCCAGTGTTGTGTTAGGAAAGGTGCCTCTGTCTGGTGCCTTGCTTGTAAATATAAGCTCTCATTATGAATAAACAAAGCCTCCTCCTGAGCTCTGTGGGAAGTAAATGAAGCTTTTGGGTAACCTAAAACTGCATAGTCAGAACATGGTGTGTTGTGTAGGGCTGCTGTAATGTGTTCTTTTCATATAAATGAGTTTAAATTGACTCTGATATGAAGAGTAGAACAGAGAATTAAATTAGATTAATAGATTTTATAAGACCAGAAGGGACCATTAGCTCATTTAGCCTGACCTCTGTAATGCATTCGATTGGATTTCATCTGCTTCCTCTTGTACGGAGCCTAATGACTTGACTTTTAACTGAAGTGTACCTTTCAAAAAGGCATCCAGAAAATCAGTGTGTCACTTTACGGAGTGCTTTTCTTGGATGGGCATTCTCTCCCAGTGTTAAAGAGGTAAAATAATACCCACGTTATAAATTGTACTGCCCGGTCAGCAAGTCCTTTTTGTGCCTTTTTTGCAACATGTGTAAGCTGTCAAAAATGTGCTTCTTGAATGTGCTTTGCACTTTACTCAGACAGTGCTCAGGAGGTTGCCTTCTGTGGGAGTTACTGGTAGGTCTGAGTTTTTTTTGTTTGGGTTTGTTTTTTTTTTTTTAATTTTAAGGCATTACAAACTTGTTACAGGGAGTGGGAAACTCCTGAATAAACTGGGAAAGCAAATAATTCACTAGCAATGAGAAAATAGCTTTCTGGGCACTAAAACCAGTAAAGTATTCTGCTTTCAGATGCATACTTTATGAGTGTCACTAAAAGTGTCTATAAACTCTGCTTTTTAATTAGGAGAAATTGCCAGTTTGCAGAGCTTGCACACTGCTCTCTTAATGCCACTTCCATTTTTATTTGAACCAGAGTGGTAGGGAGTGACATTTAAACTTCAGAGTTAGTTTGTCGTCAAGTTCTAATTTTCTCATTGATGAGAACATCTGTCCATTGGAAAGGGCAAAAATTCATTCCAGCAGTTTTTCCATAAGGTATTGGAAGATTTAATTCCAAATGATTATTGGTTTGGGTTTTTGTTGGGTTTTTTTTGCCTTTTATTTTCCACCATCTTTTTAAAGGAGCCTATATTTACACTGGGTAAAAAAAGATGATGATGCAAGGAAGTGAATCTTAGAGGATACAAGAAGCGCTTTTATAAATAATCATTAACTGTGTTAAGAGTGTTGTTACACCAGATTTTTCATGTCAAAATGTACTGGCAAATTCTGGTAGGAAGAGGTTGTCATTTTCTTAATGTGCAAATATAAATTGGCTGCACTAAATAATGTCTTAATTTGAATTGAAATACTATGCTGTCAAAATGTATTTTTTCATTGTAACAGCATGTTTTGTGATGTTTTGGATAAACTTCGCCTTCAGGCATTTCTTTATTGTTATTGACCACCTGAGAGAGGTTTTACGAAGTCTACGGTGTTATTAGATTAAGCACTGTAAGTAGTAGACATGTTACCCCCTCTTTCTCACTTTTTCATTGGAGAGAAAAAACCCTAAAATGGGCATGTATCAAGGAAGGCTAGGGAAGTCCTCTCTTGTCTTTACAGTGTAATTTGAGACCACAATGATCTTGTGCATGTTTGGGAGTTATCACCCCGACATAGCTGACAGTGTATGCATCAGCTGTAACCAAAGAAAAAAGAGTCAAATTATCCAAAATGACTCTGAAATGTCTTTGGGGTGAGTTGGTATAGGCTAATACCAATGGGAGTTTTGAGCTGCAGGTTTCCATGCAACCTTATTTGCACATCGAAGGCAGTAAGTAAGCATCACCTTGCTGAACCATGGTCTTTATGTGTGTTATTAAATTCCCCTGTTATGATGACTTCTAGGTTGTGGGAATTTATGTGAAAAGTTTCTTTCTATGGTTAGTTGACATTTAGCAGTAATGGATGCTTTAGTGAGTAGATCCAGAGCTGTAAAAGCTGGTCCTCTCCAGATAAAGGTTTTGTTACAGTGACCTTACTGTCCTCTTCCTACTCCAATTTGAAACCTGATTTTAATCTGCAAAAGGAATAATCTTTAAAAATACAGCATGCATGTTTGCATTACTCTAAGTCATCTTCCCTAGAAACCTTGTGGGGTACAGAAGTTGTAGACATGAGCTTGTGCATACCTGAGGTTTATCCACAAGTTGCTGACATGATGTTTAAATGTGATTCTTGCTTGTGTGCATGGACTGCAAAGACTGGTTTAGCATCATGGTGCTAACCTGATTCCTCCACTGTCACTTTGCAACGTGACCTATTTCCTTCCTGGAGAAGCTTAGAGGAGCCTGTTGTGCCTCCTTTTGGCCATGGAGGTGAGGATCTTCCAAGGAAGCAGAGTCACTGGTCTGTTGGAAGGTTATCTACTCCCGTGTAGCTCCAGGCTGGCCAAGAATGCCCACACACCTCTGTGGGTACATCTTGACACAGAGGTTGCCTGTTAGCCGTTGTAGGTCATGTCAAAAAGTGATTGAGGCTGTTGACACTGAACGGGGAGTCAGGGAAATGTGAGGCTTATGGCTGGCTGCAGGTGAGGTCTTTAAACAGTAGTAGTTTGAAGATGGACCTAGCAAAGAGCCAGGGACTCCAGGAGAAGAGGCTGTGTATCACAGGGTTGCAAATAATTATGATAATACATCTCCAATAAATCCTTGATTTGTCTCCTCTGCCACTTTCTAGTTTTTTGTTTGGATTTTTTTAATGAAGCCAAATGCTTTTCTGATAGCCATGTTTAAGGAGAGATGGCATCAAAGGGAGAGGAGGACTTAGCCTTTCTTTCCACTTGGAAACCACAGAAAACAATACAGTATTTTTGCCTGAAATTATTAAAAAGGAGAGGTTGTCAAGTTTTATGAAATTCCTGAACATGCATGGCAGAGACTCTGGCCTATCACTAAAGGTGGCACTTTCCATAGCTGGTGTGATTCATTGAAGAGACAACTTCAAGTCTTCAAGAGTTTTAATAAAAGCATTATTTGTTTAGAAACCTGTAAGAAAGTGCTGTGGATGTTGAGGTTATCTTGTCCCTCAGTATCTTTATAAACTTGAGATTTCATTGATTCTAGAAAGCAATACAGTATTTTTGCCTATCCTGGGCTTGTCACTCTTCTACTACAAGAGATTGATCATTGATTTTTATTTTTTTTAATTATTATTATTGCATATTTAACAATAAAGCCGAGTGATGTGCTATTTGCAGCCGAGTCTCCAAGGAATGCAACTGCTTCTCATTATAAAGGGGGGGAAAGTAATTAAATTTTAATTATTTTCCCTTTTGCCCAAATATCTTCACACGGTGCAAATTAAATAAAATTATTTAACCATGACAAGCACTTCTGCCAATTAATCCCTGAGAAGAGAAGCTGGAAAATGTATGCCACACGCATGTACACAGTCACACGCAGATGCCTGGAAAAAAGAAACCTAAAGGAATCCAAGACAAGCATGAGTTAACTAGCCCAACAGAGCTGTGAATGGGAGTTTAAGCGATAGTGACGTCCATCTGCAAACTGATCTGAGCTCTTTGCAGATTCCTATCTGATACTCTGAAGAATCTTTTTCCCGTCTGGCTTAATAGCTAAAGATTAATTGAAGTTCAAGAACTCAGTATTTTTAGTTGCCTTTATACTGAAATTTAAGATGGGTAATTTAACTTTGAATTGATTTTTTTTTCTTCAATTTGAGCTTTTAGTATGTGCATATTTTTATCTCAGCTGTGCTTGGGTTTCCTGAATTACAGGCACAATTACCAAGAGATATTCATTAGAAAAACATGTTTATTAACAACATAAAGATTGTTGTACTGAATGCCTAAAAACCGGATCCGGTTATTAGAAAAGAAAATCTTTAAGGCAATTTCAAAGCATTAAAATAAAAATTCATCTTGCCTATTTGGATTTTTGTATACCTGCTTTCATTATCTATTGAAAAACACCAGTGGCTTTTGTATGGGCAGTGCTTCAAGGTCAAAGTTGGCCCCATTTCTGAATTTCCACAGATTGAAAACCCTACTTGAAGTCAAGGGTCATGTTCCAGGGAAGTGACTCATCTCCAGAAAGACCTCATCTCACTTCTATTAGAGAGGTTCTCATGTGGCGCTTTCTGGAGGCCTGTGAGATGGTTACTAGTTTGGTAAAAGTCATAGCTGCATCTCTGACATGTTTATTTATTCAGACTTAATCTTTCAGCAGCTGAAATCACACACTGAGCTTAGAGTCATCTGAAGCTACTGCTGGAGAAAGTACTATTGACAGTAAGTTGTGCACATTTTAGAGAACGATATTGTGTGTGTATGTGCACATTGTTTTGATGTATTTGAAAAGGAGGATTTGTTCCAGGTCATAATAAAAAAAAGATCCTTGCACATCACAATTTCCTTCTCAGGAGGGTGTTTTTTTCTGACCAACACTGGTTGGTCGTATTATGGCCTCTCAGCCCTGCCAGAGCAATGTAAAACTCTGTTGATTTGAGCCCTGTACCCTGCACTCATTTCATTTTTAGACCAAGCAAAGAAACTGTGGTTTAGATACCTAAAGGGGATCTAACAGTGAATATTCCCTATCCTTTCTAGCTGGAACTATAGCTATTTTGTGGCAGTTTCATACTCTGCCCTTTTCCATAGCTCATAACTTTCCTCTGCCTGTGGCAAATGTTGGAAAATCTCAGCAGTCCTTGCTGAACTGACCAGCAAGGAGAGGCTTAAGTTTGCTGATTACTGGGCTGAAGATCAATCATGCATCCTGTGTTTTGCTGTGGAGGAAAAGGAGCAAGCGCACCAAGCAAATTACTGGGTGATTTATTTATTTGTAGTTCTGGGGTGGAATCTTTTATCTTCATGTATCTCGTGGTAGGTGATACATTCGTCTATATAAAAAATCAACGCCTTAACTGGGCATAGGGAGCAAACCTTCATGTTTCACCCCAGCTACATTAGATATCCACAGTTAATTAGGATTGTCCAGTGTTTAATTACATACTAATGTGAAGCTATGTATTTCATCTCTATTGCTAGATGCAAGGGCTGAAATTCAGCTTCAGGCTTGCATGAAGGGATTGGCATTTAGCAGGGGGTGCATCATGTGCCAGATTTTATGATGGTTAGGTGCATCACGCTAACAACAAACCAGCAAGGGGAGCTGAGACATGCATGAAAATGTCAAATGCCAGGAGTAGAGACACAAGAGAGAGGTGGCCAGCAGAGCTAACTGTATGGTCTTTTTTTATGAGGCCGTTAGGTTAAGCAGAGATCATTTCGGTTAAAAATTAGCCTTAGTGCCTTTCAGGGTATCTCTCTGAATGAGAGGCAGGGATGAATTCTGGCCCTGAATCTTCCTGAACTGGACTGAATGTCTTTCTGAATTTCCTGCTTTCCTAGGAGTACAGGCTTATTTTTAATGCTTGATGTCATTGGGCCCTCCTTCTCCAACCAGTCTCCCCTGAATGCTTGGATGCTCACCATTTTCTAGCTAAGTAGTAGTTTGCATCCTCAGATGGTCATGATATTTTCTCATTTCATTGCACCCCATAGTAAGTTTATCACCTGCTCTTTTCCATCCATGTTATTGCTGTATTGCTAGTATTTTAAATTGAATTCTGGACCTTTGGTCTGAAACTGGGAGATGTGGATCAGATCAAAAAAGGTTTGCTGACATGCAAGTGTGTCTACGCAATCTCTATGTGACAGCAGCCTATTCTTTACTTATACATACTGATAAGTTCTGGTGTTTCCAGTGCGTTAATTTGTCTGTGACAACTTTCTTAGCTAAAATTTGAGCAGTAAGACTGCTGACCTCAGATGACCCTAATTTCTTCCTCTTGGAGACCTCCTGCTCAATAGGAGGATGTTATTGATGAAATTCTGGTAGATGACCATCAACTTGGAGAGATTATGATAGAATTGCTAAGCCCTCCTTTGTCCTACACCCATTGAAAATGTAAGATGCATCAGTTCACCGAATCATATTATTTTAGCTCAGAAAAGCATATGACTGGGCCAGACTATATAAACAGGGTTGAACACCCTTATCAGCTTCTGATGGTCAGAGGATAATACCAGGTATTTGCTTGTCTTCCCATCTCTCCCTTTTTGCCCAGCTGTCCCTAGTAAAGAAGCCTAACAACAACTGACATGGATGAGGATTGTTGCTGGTGGCCCTTAATTTTGCTTCAAATCCCTGTGTTGTATTAGAAATCACTGTAAAGTGTCAGGTTTTGCCTCCCTGCACAATGGCTTCTTCCCAGCTGAATGCAGTTCATTACCATGTATATTTACAGTCCTGTCCCAGGCTGGAAGGGGTCAGATACACAGTTCTTGAAAGGTGCAGCCTTGCTGAAAGCAGTGAAGTTGCAGTCATTTGCACGACCTAAAGATTTGGCCATTTGTTGCGAAACTGGTTTATCATCTTTGCAACCCCAGGGCATGTTGCTCCCTGCTTGCTTAATTGCCAGTTTAATCAAAACCTGACGTGCTATTTCAAATATGATTTCTCCCACTGAAAACTCAAGCTGTCACAGCATTCCTGTGCATGTGTCTGGTGTACACCATGAATAGCTAAAACCTATGACTCCTTGAATCATAGCAGACTTGAATCATAGCAGTGCCTTGAATCTGAGCAGACTTGAGCTGCCCAGGTGCTCGTGACTGTTTAACAATGTTCCCATTCCCAACTTACCATTAACTTCCTTGTGGGAAGTAATCCCTAGCAGACCTGGTAGGACAGAGCACGAGTGCTCATCTGCTCCAGTGTAAAGTCCAGAGCCTGACTTTGTTACCCGATCACTGGGAGATTGGGTGTCTGGGGATATATTCTACTTTATTCTTTGTCTAAGTGCCCTCTCAAAAATAAAAATTTTCACAAAGACGGACTCCACATTTTGCTGTCAGGGCTGTCAGCTCTAGGAACTGTGTTCTTGAGCTCAGTGATGTTTTTTCCAAAGCCTCAGCAGGATTTTCAGTTTAATTTAAAAGTATACAAGTTTCTCATTTCTAAGTGAAAAAAGAATCTTTAAAACACTGTTCCTGAACTTTGAGGCACAGTGAGGAAAAGTCTAAATCCATAAGATTTATTATTTCTTCTGGGTTTTATTTGCTTTGGGGTTAAAAGTCCTGGGATCTCAGAATTTGGGGTGTCTTTCCTGACTTGTATATGCTTTGAAATGTTTTCCCAGCTTTTGAGCAATGTCATTTCATTTCAAACACCTGACAAACTGAGGATTTTTCAGGTTCTTTTTGTCTGCTTGTCCTGGGAACTCTAAGCTTGTTCCAGTCATTTGTAACCTTTGTAATCAGATTGACAGAGGTACCTGGGGAAAACCTGCTTCCCTTCTCATCAGGCTTGTAAAGCAGAAAGTCTAAGTATTTGCCCTCAATCCACTCCATAGATATCTTGTCCTCCACTTTTTCTTGCAATCACTCATTTCTTTTGGTCTCACCCCCTTAATAAAATCTTCTACTGTTTTTTAAACCTCTGAGCAGAAGGTTTTTATCCTGAGCAGAAACCCACCTTTGTGTTAAGTAACGGGTATTTTGCAGTCTGGCCTCTCATCTGTATGAAACTAACTGGACATATTTGGCTGGCTTGTTGCAAAGGAAGAACTTCCAGAGGACTTGCTCCCTGAGCATAGTAATACAGGATTTGACAGGGTCTCCGTCCTGCTGTGAAGGTAAGCAAGTCTTGTTCTTTTCGTAGATGCATCAGGGTTTATATCTTCTTTTTAGGGACCTCACCCCCCCCATTTACTGTCCCTCTTTTCTCCTGTTTGATTTGCCTCGAAAGAACAACAGCACGATTCCTCAAATCCAGTAACTTGAGAAGGAAACGTCATCTGTAATTAAGTTATCCCTGCAGGGAAGGACAATGAAAGCTTGAACTCCCTCACAAAGAAATCACCTGTACAAAGGAGCTTAAACTCACTTTGAAATAGTAGACTGGCATAGAGAGCAGCACAGCTACCTTCCTTAGTGGTGTTCCCCTACAGCTGCAGGGGATGCAGAAAGGAGGTGGACTTTTGGATGGGGCTTGCCCAGGGTTCAGCTGGTTTGCTTGAGGACTGTTGTTTGCTTTTAGAAAGGTGAGTTTATGCTGCTCTGAAGGTGTCACTGCTACTGTGGGGTCACAACTACTTCTACACCAGAAAGGTTTTTTAATCTCTTTTTTTATTCTTTAAGTAGATTTTGCTGCTCTAGGAACCCCTCTGCAGCAAGTGGGCTCATTTGTAATACAGCTTGCTGAAAGCAAAATACTACCTTCTGTCATGCAATTCTTGCTGTAGTGGTCACAGAGCAATTCAGCCAATGCTACTTCAGTTGGAACTATAGTGTCAATCAGAGCTAGAATGGCCAATATTATTGTGGCTGTCTATTCAATCTCAAGAAACTAACCCATAAATTATACTTCTCTTTGAGTGGCACCAAAGCCACTAAATGCTATTAAATATAACCTTAAACAGGAAGGATTAAACAGAGTTTCCCCGTCCTTTCCCTGATCCAAGAAAGGCTAGCATGTATCCACTCTGGGCTCCTCAGCAATGAGGCAGTCATTACCATTTCTCAGTGTGAAGCTAATTCTGTAACAGTTGTGAATCCCATGTTATTCAGGTACCCAGTCTGAACTACTGGTGTTCTTCCTTGCTTGGGTTGCAGGAGGGTGAAGGAAGAGCTTCATGTCAGTGACAGAGGCCAGGTTGGTCAGGGAGTTGTAGCTTGAGTTTGTCAGTTCTTTAATTGAAAGATCATTTAAGAAATCCAACTACAAGATTAAGGGCTAGCCTGTTAGAGGCTTAGGTTGAGGTGGTCATCAGGGCTAACATATATGAATATGTAAATCTGTACGTTCATTAAAGCAACTAAGAGGTTGTAGATTTAAAGGGAAAAACATATTTCTCTTGCATTGAAGTATTGGGTGATTGTGTTTCAGAGGTCATGGAACATATGACTAAAGACAATTTGGATATTGTCTGTTGCAAAGAAAAATATTCAGCACTAAAGCTGTCTATTAATTTTATAGCAGCATGTTTCACTGCAACAAGGCAGAAGGAGCTGAAAGAGTTTTCAACTGGGCTGAAACACACCACCTTTGGGTGTACTTTTCAGACCACATGGTGTCATTTTCAGTTGTGCTGTATGTCTCCTGTAATCTTTTTTGGGGCCAGACAGACACATCAGAAATGATGTAGTGTAACATGCCTCTTCCCCCTACATATATGCAGCTAGATCAGTAGGATCAGGAAATTTGGCAGTGTCTCAGGACCCTTGCCCCAGCACTAGCAAGACAGAGCAGTGCTTTTGCAGACCTGTCTGCTGCCCTTGCAGAGAACAGACACCCAGCATGACTCATACAGTGCGAAGGAGGCTCGGGTGAGAATTGATATGTATTATTCAAGAAGTACAGATCAGGAGGATCTTATTGTTCTAGGCAGTGTGCAGACTTATAATCAAAACTGTCATCCAAAGCCCTACAGTAACATTGTGGGAACTAAAATAAGAATAATCCAAAGATATGCTTGAAGGGCCTTAAAGAATTTATGTTCCAAATGCAGAATATCTGATACTAAAAAATTATATTTGATCTTGTATGAAACTTCTGGTCTGTAGAATGATGTTTAATGTATGGACCTGTGTTTTGCACAGTTATTTTGGAGTCAGTGGGCTTATGCAGTTTCTGAGCCATTGCAAACAATGTTTCAGACCCTCACTGTATAGAAAGAAGTAAGTGTAGGACAGCAGCATGAAGGGAACAGATGGTGAAACCTCCTGTGTCATTCCTGGCTTTGTGAAGCAATGAAAAGGGACACAATGAATTTTATAAAGCCAAAGTTGATTTCACCAAAACTAAAATTGGTAAGCTACAGACTTAAGATCTCTTTAAATCTATAATCAGCAATTCTTCTGCATGACTCTAAAAAAACAACAAACTTGTTTAAATTGGCTGAATTGAGCATAGGTTCCCATAGCTCAGTTTACAGCAGGCAGGTAAAGAGAAAATATAAACAAAAATCACCATGTTTTGATACTTAGCTAGAAAAGCTGTGGAGAAAGATCCAATGAACAAGACATTGAGTTGTAAAGCTGTCTTACACGCAGAGGTGAAAAGAGCACAAAGCCATCTCAGACCAAAATTGGCTTTGCAAGGCACTTTTGGGCTGCTTCGCACTGCTTCACCTTATAGTACTAGGGATTTCTGGAGTTCCTGATCAAGGTGATAGAAATCTATGCTCTTTTACTGTGACAGGAGCATGCTTAATCTTTGCTATAAAGTGGTAAGAGTGCTCCCAGGATTTGACCATCAAAAATTGTATTCAGAATTGTCACTGATGCGGAAAGGTTACAGATATATTCACAGCTAGGGACAAGGTTTAAAAATGCTTAGATTTCATTTTCTTTGGGCTGAGAATGAGGTATGGGGGGTAATTCTTAATGATTATTGGGGGAAAAAAAAATCCCAGTAAGGCTTTCTTTGGATGACTGATCCAGCAGCTTGTCTGTTATTGGCATTGGAGATAAACTCAGACGTACAAGCTTTGCTTCCTACACTGGTACTATCTGCATCGAAAACGTATTGACTCTGCCCTTGGTGGCAGTCAGAAAGTCCATATTGCAGTTGCTATACATGGGTTAGGGAAACTGCTGTATTCAGGTGTAATATCCACATGCAATGGGGAGATGCAAGAGACTTTTGAGACCTTCCTCTTCCTCTCTCAGGTTTCTCCATTCAGCTAGGTTAATGATGAACAGTGTTTCAAAAGTAGGTGATCTCCCATCTTCTTGTCTAAGATTGAACTGAAAACATGGATTTTTAAGGAGTCTTTTGATTGAGAGAGAAAACATGAAAACAGAGAGAAAGTCTGTCAGAGTTGGATCAGTTTGCCCAAACAGCTCAGTTTTTCGGCTGACAGCATTTTAGCACTCAGAGGGGAGTTGTCAAAATCTCTCTACAGGCAGCCTTGTCCTTCATGCTGAGACATACCTTATAGTATCTCAAAAAAGAAAGAAAGAAGTAAAGAAAAAAAGAAAGAAGATGAGGTGGCTTAGGGTACATTCTTTTAGGTCATGGAGAAAATACCCACCCCTGTTCCATTTCTTCATCAAATAACATACTGTTAACCTCGTTTACTGCTTGATCACTTGCTTTGGGATGAAGTCTATCCCCTCTTGCAGGGACTCTGCACCATAGCTGAAGCTTGGCAGCAAGCTGGAAGCAGAGCCAGGCAGGGTGTACTGCCTGTCTTAAGGCTTCCACTGAAGATCAAAAGAAGTGATTAATGGAGTTAGGGTGCACTGACCCACTTGGAAAAAAATTGCTTATCTCTTTGCACTTCCTTAATGAGAGCAGTTGAAAAAAATACCTGTAACAAAGACAACTGCTTTAATGCTTTATTGTCTGGGTTGCAGTCACAGTGAGTAATAGTCACCGAAACCCATGGAAGACAGGAGTTCAGGTTTTTGTGGTGTGTGGTATGTTGTCATGCAGCTGTGGAATATCTAGTTCATTAAGCTGGACAAGAGGATGTATGTCACAAGCCAGAGAAGCCGGCCCATGTGGTGAAATTGTTTTTTGGAGGCTTGCAGTCACAAGCTCCTGGAGAGAGACTTGTCTGACATAGAAGGTGAGTGGAAGTGGGCTTTCACCTTCTCAGCAGAGGAGAAAGAGAAGGGATCACAGCAGAGGTGTAGGTATGACATGGGGATGGAGGCCATGCTACCCATGTAGAGACAGGCTGGGAAATAAAGGCAGAATTGGAGGGGACATCTGCTATAGGCTGTCACAAATGGAGGAAAATGAGTGACAAATTCTTGGACCTCATCTCACAATATTTGAAACCACAAGACACTTCAATTACCATCTCTGGTCAGGTGACTTGGAATCTACCTGTCTGCTTCAGCTATGTCTCCTACCACATAATTCAGCATCTCAGCTGGTTTCTCTGACAACCCCTTCAGATGCTTTGCCACTGAAATTTAAGCTAAGCATGGCAAGAGCTACTGCCTGATTTCTTCTTTTCCCCCACTGCTCCCCTTTCTACATGAACAAGAGCAGCACAAGTAACAGAATGACAAGGTTGTGTCCCAAGCTCTGCCTGTGAGGAGCAAGCATGCTGTAACGCATTTGGCTTTCATTAAAACCCTTGACCTGGAGCTGTGAGATGTAGCTCTCTAAATTATGCTGGCAGGTGGATTAAAAGCTGTCTGAAAGGTAGTGAAGAAAGGTTGCAATTGGTGCGAGTCTCCCTGGGGTAGGGAGAGAGTCTGGTGTAGAGATGAAGGGGACGTCCAGATACAATGCCACTACTGTTCCCAGCTAAAGTTTTAAGTTACGGCTAAACTGATAGCTGTACCTGTTCCGCCTCTGGCTCTTTTATTCTTGCCCTTCCCTTTGCCTTGGATCTGGCACTGCTGCCATGGCAGCCTGAATTGGTTCTGCTCATTGAGCCAGTGGAAAACAAGTAATTACTGGGTTTAGTGGGCCATTTTCCATGAGATCAGCTGCAGCCTGCCCTGTGCTTGCATTAATTGACAAATTGGCTGCAAGGGATGAAAATGCCTGTCCATGTTCCAGGGGAGGGAAGAGTGCTGTGAAATGGGTTAGCTATAACATGATTTTGCACCCTTGGTTGAGAGTGCCCAGCTAAGAGAGATGGGAGAAACAAGAAACATGGGTGATAGTGAGAGCACAGCAGCAAAGGGCAGGTCCTAGAGGAGCACAGGCAGGAAGAAAAAAACAAGCAATGCACAAAAAAAAAAAAGGCATAAACACCTCAGGCAGGGAGGCAGCAGGATTCCACCACCACCCACCCAGAAAAGGAAAATAGATCAAATCTTTTGATGATGAGATCTACTGCTCGGCGTCTGGGAGGGAGCAGTGAGTGACTCGGAGGAGGTACCTTTCAAAACAACGTAAGGAACAATTTTCCTTCTGCAGGGGATGGACTGAATGGCTTTGGCTAGGTTTCCCCAAAAACCCTCTTCCTAACTTCTCCATCCCAAGTCTTTTCATCCTTATCTGAGACAGAACAGTCTGGGCTTGACCCGCTGGGGCAGTTGGAAACATTGTGTTTGACTTCTGGGACAAGAGCAGAGGAAGGACGGCAGGAGCTGGCACAGAGCTGCTCTTATCAGATTAAATCTTTGAAAGGTGGCCAAGAAAACCTCCCTGGGCTTTGCTGTATTCACTGTTGCTAAACTCACTCTGGGTGGTTTGTGGTTACTAGTATTTGTCATCTGCCGCAGGGCTATGAGGACAGCATTGCTCTGAATCCCTCAGTCTCCTCTGCACCAAAATCACTATCCTCCTCCCTGCTGTTTTCCAGTGCAGGTGACTGGTAAATTGTATTTCATAGCACAGCAAGCACATCTGGGAGGGTGAGAATAATACTATGTGTCATGTTTCTTCAGCCTGCCAGGCAAGTTTTCAGGGAGCAAAGCTCAAAAAATGTGCAGTCCCGCAGGTCAGCTCCCTGCCTTAGGCACAGGGGAAAGTCAGACCTGGGTATGGCCTCCCTCTATGTGCTGGCATGTGGGGGAAAGATAGGAGGTCTTTAACGTTATTTAGTTATAATGGCATGTGTGAAATATATCCTGTGTTTTTTTCCTCTTTCTTATTCCTCCACAGCCCCAATATCAGGCTTTTGTACTGCAGGGTAAATTCTGGGCCATGTGCAGGAGGATGCAAAGCATTGCTGGAGCCAAGGTGCTGCTAAATCAAATGTTTTAAGTCCCTAACAGAGGGGTGAGGTTCATCCAAACACAAAACACAAATTATAATGTTTGCACAGCAAAATGAGGAATCTCTGTGTGACTCGAAGAAGCTTCTTCACCCCTGACTTCAGCTGGGATGTGAGTTTCTGAGTCCTGAATGCTCCTTTGAAAATATGCAGCTGCCACTAGTGAAAAGCCTCCAATTGCTTCAGCTGCTACAGTACTCAGGCAGTTTTTAACCCATTCCTTTGACATTATTTTTGTCCTTATTTTTGCCTGTAGTTCAAACCTAGCCTAGGCCCTCCCGGGTAATGGCTGTCACATGAGGAACAGTTTGGTCATCGAGAAGGCCATTTTGATTTTCTTCCTCTCACAGTTAAGGATGTTGTTTGTTGTGACAGATTCAAAGCAGAAATAGTGTGTCCTTGAAAAAGACTAGTTTATTTTATCACGCTTTCTGCTCACACAAGCATGCTGCCAGGTGCTGCTTTTGGATTTGCATTTATTCTAAAACACGAGATGCATGTGTGACAAGGATTTAGCCAAACATCTCTCCAGCTCACCCCTCTCCCTTCATCATTTAATGAGCTTTCTGCCAAGAACAGACCTGCATCTCCTAAACTCAGACTTTAAATTACACCTGTAAGATGGCATGCATGAGCGCACACTGTTGGCATTTGAAAGACCTGTTATTATTTACATTTTATGACAGCTTTGAAAGCAATGTACAGCTAAACAATATATAGAGTTGAAATATTATAACTTCACTCCTGTCAAGAATAGTATGGGAGAAGAAACATTTGCTTGCTATGATGGCTTTGCATAGAATTGTAGTCTCTCTGTCAATGACCATTGAGGCTGCCGGTTTCTGTAACCTCCATTTTCAGAAGGCAGCCATGACCAGGAGCCAGCAGTCCCTCCATGCTCAGCCACGCTTGCAGGTACACTACATTTCCTGCTTTAGTTGTTTTAAGCTTGTGATGTTTTCTGGTATGAAATACAAGTGGCAAAATGACAAGAGAGCAGTGACGATGTGGTCGGAGAGTGCCCTTTGGGAAAGAGGGTTTTCTTGTATTCAGAGGCATGCACAGCTTCGAGGGAAATAGCCCTGGGAGGAAGTGAAGAAGAGGGAATGGGAGAGTTACTGCTACCCTAAGGAGTTAAAAGGGCAATGAAAGATGAAAGAGAGATGTACAGATGAAAGAGAGATACTCCATAAAAGTCCATGAATAAATGAAGTGGTGGACAGAATCAGTGCTAACTCTAACATGTCTGAGTAACATGTCTGAGGTAGGGAATGGCTTTATAAAAGCTTTATTTAAAAAAAAGAAAGCTTTTAATGAAAAATGGAAAAGGGTGGGCAGTGATGAAATCATGTTTTGTAAAGATAGTCATTGATGAAAGGCAGAAAAAAAGGCTGCCAGGAGGAGTCTGAATATATGCCAAGTAATAGGTCTGAATGAAATTTGTTTAATGGCATGTCAAGAGTTTGTTAGCAAACCTACCAGCTTTTTAATTTCTCTTTCCATGTGTTTTTGTATATCCTTACCTATTACAGTGTTCTGAAAGACTTGTGAGTGGAGAAAAAAAGACAAGAAAAATGTACTAACTTTGGAAATTAAAAAGGATGAGAGTAATGATCCTGGAAATTGCAATCCAACAAAGTGGAATGTAGTCTTCAGTTAGATAATAAATCAGATTTTTGCAAAAATCCTGTTAACAGAGGATTACAGAAATGTGGCCAAAAAGTAATGTTGTTTTTTACAGATCAGATCTTCACAGATAAACTAGACTGCTTTTAAAATGATTTTTTTAGTTACATAGGATAAAAGGCCACAGCATGCAATTTATACTTGATCTGTAAAGATATTAATAAAATTGTATATTTCCCAGAACTTTTCCTTGGAATATATATTCAGCGTACCTCATGTGTGCCCATCCCATTGTTATAAAAAAAAAAAGTTATGTGAAGAACTGAAATCAAAATGTCAGGGATCAATGTTCGGTGTCACGGTTATTAACTCATTAGTGATCCAGAATGAAGGATTAAGTCCATGGAGGCAGCTGCGTTTGGAGGTGCTGACAAGGGGCATAGGAAGAAGCAGTGAATGGGAGCACTGCATTGTGTAAGGTACCAGCACAGAATTAAATGAAATGATCTGCCTGAAATGCTAGCTAGACTAGCTAAGAAGGATCTTTAAGAACTGATGAGTCTATGGAAGACAAAAACATAACAAAAGAGCCTGGCAAATGGGAGGAAACTGAGCAAGAGATGAAGTCTGACATGGCAGCAAAAAAATGTGTTGCAGTGATCATCTCCAGATGAGAACAGTAAAGAAAGGACACTCTCACCCCTTTAGACAAAGAGTTTGTAGCAGTTTGTTTAAAAAATGTATCTCCTGGTGGCTTCTCATTGCTGCTGCTGCTGGAACTGGGTCATGCAGATGGGAGAACTGTGATTCAGGTGCACAGCTGTCCATGCCCACCACAGTAGCATGGGCAATGAGCAAAGGAGCAGTGAGGGAAAGAAAGGACCAACCATCCTGATGATTGTAGTTTCATGGCATTGCCAGAACCAGAGCTTTGGAAGAGACGACATCAGATGTTTAGGATGTCTCTCATCCGATGTTTAGAAAAGGCTTATTTTTTGTCTACAAGATGCTGATGTTCTTGCTGTGGGTGTTTGACTCTTCCAGTCTTACATTTCTGGTCAGGTTTTCTCTGTAACAGTGCACAGTAAAATCTCAGGGAGAAAATGAGCAAGGGTCAGGCAGGAAGGTTTCTTGTGTGCATACATGACAATAGAACTTGTGCTCTAGAAAAGTCAAACATCATGGGCACTGGAAACAGCATAAAGTCAGGAGGGAGGTCTCCCCTGTTAGATGCTACTACCAGTGCATATGTTTCTGGAAAGAATCGGAGGGAAGTGTTTTTAATAGATGAACAGATGAGGCTGCTTTGTTGCTACTTTCCTTGGTTAGTCCATGTATTCACTTTCCAACCCCCTCCCCCCGCAGTTTTATATCATGGCATCTCTAGATGACTAAATCACTTAGGGGCAATTTTTTGAAGACGTGTGGATGTTTATTTTCTGTCTATGAGCATCCAGATCCCTTTAAAAAAACATCCCTTAGGCCAAGCTATTATGTTTCCTTCAGTCTTCACAAAACATTATCTTTGTTCTTCTAAGTTACTAGCTTTCTAAAATGCATTGCATCTCTCATCTGTCAGGCCTGAAAATAATGGCCAGCCAGGCACTTTTTCTAATCCACAAACACCTCCCCCTGCCCAAGGAAGGGTGTGTTACCAAGTAGTCTTTCGAGGTCATATCTATATTTCGCTCCAAAACCTGCTACTACCAAACATGATCCTTTTCCCATTGCCACAGTAGGTGCATAGCATTGCATACTAGGGATGTTGTATACTGTCCTTGTTGAGAGAGGTGATATGAGCAGAAGATGCGCAGTTTGTGGCTAACCATGTCATATTTGTTGTTTGCCCCATCTCGTCTGAGTTGGATTTGACATTTATGCGATTTTGTCCAGACCTGAATCTTTTTGGTATGATACAAAAAATGCAGACAAGGACTGGCTCATGGTTGTCTTCCAGTATTAGGCCTAGTTGCCTGTGGCCCTCTCTGTCCCACTCATGGGGAGCCACGGCCATCAGCCATGTCAGTGGCCAGACCTTGCCAGCAAGAACAGGGAAACAGCCCAACCTTAGCAATTAGGTATGAAATTGGCAACTTTATCACACATTACTTTCACGATTACATTTGCCTGCTCTTTACTTTTTAACCTGGGAGCCAGCTGCAGAAACACCAGATGGCTACAGTCAGGGTGGGATTTGGAGAAGGCTATGCAAGCTGTTATGATGAGACATGCTCAACATCCCACCAGCAAGAGACATCTTGACCGCTGGTATTTTGTTGGAAGATGTTTTTTGGTTTTTGGTTGGGTTTTTTTTTTTCATAACTAAATCTGAGCCACTTATTTAAAGAGATGCAGTTATTTTTGGAGTGTCCTGCAAAATTCTGAAAGGACCTGACACCAGGCATTTCCTCTTCTATACATACTTATACCTGGCCAGTGTTGGTTAATGTGTGACAGCGCTTCAGGTTGAAGAGTGGTCAATCAAATAGGCTCTGGAGATATAGATGTGCAGGTAGAAATGGAAGCCTGACAGCTGGAGAGATGGTCACTCAGGCAAGGGAGGCCGTGACCCACCTCCTGGTGTAGCACCATGACAGCTCAGACCCACCATGCAGAAGAAGCAAATGAAGGACCAGGCAATTGTGAGAGGGAGGTATTGGGTGTTTCTACTGTAATTTTTTTTTTTCTTTAAGGCTTTCACATTCCCTTTTTCAAATGTTTTTCTGCAGTAGCTGGAACTGGAGAGGGGGAGATTGGAGTCACTCATTCCTAGAGCTGGGGCTTGCAATAAGCATCCAAAACTGCAGAATGCGTGCAAAAGAGACTGGGAGTTGGCATCACTTGGCAAAACTTATTCTGTCATTCTTTGTGACCAACTTGAGTTGCACCAGTGATTATCAGTCTCAAAATCTAGCATAGGTCCCTTTGGTAAACTTGTGTTTTTTAATGGAGTTAGTGGCAAAACTAGTAATACTATTAAAGCCAGAAGGACCAGTGCTTTGATTCTCTAGTTTGGCCACCTGACTTGGAGTTTTCTTTGTGTGCTTGTGTATCAGGCCCATTGCTAGGGCTTGCTTCAGGCACAGCACCTCCCTTGCCACTCTTCCCTCAACCTTCTCAGATGTCGCTGTTGATGGTAACAATAAAACCAAAGAAATAATGTGATTCTGTTGATTGACAAGAAGGTTTACAAGGTATCTTGATCCTGAATGTGTAACTGGGGCCATGAGAGTCTTTGTTCCTCGTACAGGAAGACCATGAGGAGTCTGAAGAGCAACTAAGCTGGCATTCATGCCCAGAAAATGAAGCACAACAGTTGTTTGCATTGCTTTATTATAGAGAAAATATTAAAATCAAAATTTGATTTATTAGCATTGTGAGAAGTGTACAGTCTAACCAAAGTCAAGTTTAGTATTTTCTTGAAAGTAATGTGTTTTACATCAGCAGCAATGTTTCTGCAACTTGTTTCATTTATCAGAAGAGAGCATTTGATGCTACTGCTTTCTCCATATTAGGTAAAAGCTTTAATAAAACATTAAGAAATTTCCATAGCTATTACTGAATGTCTAGAGACACTCGTAGATGTTTTGTAGTCTTTTATATACTGAGCATGTATCTTCTTTACTTCAGCCTAGCTCAGTTCTTTTTTGTATTTGGAATCACTTGGGCCCATGAAGACCAGGTGATAAAAATAAAACAACAAAACAAAAAACCCAACCCAAACCAAAACTGTGTGCTTGCAATATGCCCATAAGGCAAAAAAGACCATTTGAGCTGCATTAGGCAAAGTATTGCCAGCAGGTCAAGTGAAGTGATCCTGCCCTCCTTCTCAGCACTGATGAGACATATCTCAGTGTTTGGTCCAGTGCTGGGCTACCCAGTACCAGAGATATAGGGACTTACTGGAGCCAGTCCAGCAAAGGGCCACAATAAGGGATTCTGAAGCATCTTTATGTGGGGAGAGGCTGAGAAAACTGGGGCTGCCCAGCCAGGACTAGATGTGGTCCAGGAGATCTTACTGATGTGTGTAAGTACCTGACTGGGGGTGGCAGAATAAAGAAGATGGAGCCAGGCTCTTCTGAGAGACATCCACTGACAGGACAAGAGGCACAATTTGAAATACAGGAAATTACACTTAAATGTAAGAAAAAGTTGTTTGTTTGTTTGTTTTCTTTTTTGTGTGAGGGTGGCCAAGTCCCAGTACAGGTTGTCCAGAGAGGTTGTGGAGTCTCTATGCTTGGTGATACTGAAAATCAGACTGGACACTTGCCATACGCTCTTGTTGCTCTTGGGCTGGACTAGATGATTACCAGAGTTCCCTGCAAACCTCAGCTATTTTGCAGTTCAGTGGTATTCTTGATGCAGCCTGTCTTATCGTTATAAGGGCACTGATCCTGCACATTGAGCAGCTTCAAGTGAGAGCAGACCGTCTGTCTGTTTCTGCTGCAGAACCGGGCAGCTATTAAACAATGACTTGTGCTCACTAATGACATCAAATGGATTTTTAACATGTAAACGAGAAGGAGAAAGCACTGTAACTCGTTATTAGCTATGGGTTTGCCTGAAGCAGATTTCCCATGTTAAAGCACTTAAAAGCAAATATAGAATTTATGATGTGTTGGTAGATTTTAAACTTGAATAACATCCAGTTGTTATAATGGCTAATAATGTAAATTATCTGAGTCAGCCCCAGAGTAAAGCAGTAAATATATCCTGCCCAGACACATTTATTATTTTTTTTCTCTTTCCCATTAATATTTCATCCCCTCGAAGAAATGTTTTCAATGTATTATGTGCACCAGCATACTGCGCTTGTGGTATTCCTGGGTGTCATTTACAAAGAAGCCTGAAGACTGTACCGCTGCTCTGCTGCCTTGACGCTAGCTTCGAAATTGCTTGGAGCAACAACAGCAAGTGTCAACAGGGAGCCGTATTAATTATTTGGAATGTGTCTCATAAGAGGAATCAACTGCTTTTATTGCAGCACGAATATTACTTGAAACAGGAAGGTTACTCTAACTGTTATCGTAATGTATGTGTCATTAACTTTCCATGTTTAGAAAAAGAGATTAACAACCCTGTAAATCGTTACAGTAAATAGATGAATTATAACAACACATTTTTATTATAAATAAAAAGTTTATTTATAAGTTTTATTTATATTTGTAGATTTCTTGATATAATTACCTCCAAATTACTGGAGAAGAATTAAATCTTTAGCAACTGAGAAGCTGCATGGTGGTTTTGGGAACCAAAAATGTTTCACCCAGGTAAAAGCAACGCCAAACTCTGCAAACTGATACCTGTGTCTTCTGCAGGTGGGAAAAACAGATGCATTCGTACTTCATACCACACTTCCTTCAAAAATTGCTGTGACACAGAAATGCTTGCTTCCTTCTGAGAGTGAGATTAACAGATTGAATGGTCTTGTGTGAAACTGGTTGTCTTCTGTGGCATATGGCCTTTTGAGAGAACATCGTGCAAAATACATGTGGTAGTTGTAAAGGAGGTATAACTAAAGGTCAGCACAGTACCTATGTCTGCATGGAAAAAACAAAAGAAATGTGAGCGTTTTCAACCTTTCATCAGGTGTCTCCAAAATAGAAGTTAATTGTGGAAAGTATACAATAGAACAAAATACTGCAAAGCTGTTTTGAATCCAGTGCCATTAAAATCCTTTATGTTTAATTATAGCCCTGATAGATCTCTGTAGGAAACAGTGGAACTAAAACACTTATTTGTCCACAGGGCAGGCTCACCATGGACAGGTCTCCTACATTGCCCCACCGATCCACCTCGATTCAGATCTGGAGAGACCGCCATCCAAGGGTGAGTCAGTGACACAGTCTCCATGCACATGCATTGCAAACCTGCCATAAGCGTGAGTGCAACTCACTTGTTCATAGAGCCTCCACGGTAAAGTTACCACCCTTCATCCAAGGACACTCTCAGGAGCAAATGAATTCCGGCAAGAGAATTGTATGAGAGATGACTATGTCCTATGTGCCCCGTTACGTAGCTTTGAACATACCAGCTTGTTCACAAGTTATTTTGCTTTTCCCATTACTTCTGCAGGGACAGGTTTATCTTTGGTCCTGCTTTCTGCCTTCCTCTTTTCCTTCCTAATGACAGTGCACAGGCACAGGGGACTGGTGGCAGGAGAACTAAAATAAACAACCCAAACCAACCAACGAACCAAAAAGCAACAATAAGCAGCAGTGATGCACAATACAGTTGTTCACCACCCACTGACTGATACTCAGATTCCCCAAGCAGCAGTCAGTGCCTTCCAGGTAATTCCCCCCAGTTTCTGTACTGGACATGCCGTGCTGTGGTATGGAATACTCCTTTGGTTAGTTAGGGTCAGGTGTCCTGGCTGCACTTCCTCCCAGCTCCTTGTGCCCCTTCTCACTGGCAGAGCATGAAAGACTGAAAAGTCCTTGATCAGGGTAAGTGCTACTGAGCAACAACTAAAACATCGGTGTGTTATCAGCGTTATTCTCAGACTAAAGCCAAAACGCAGCACTGCACCAGCTACTGGGAAGAAAAATGACTCTATCCCAGCTGAAACCCGGACACTTTTATAGTGATTGTTACCATTCTGCCTTAACACTATAAGGCTGTGAATATGTGTTTGTGTGCACATGTTTCTCTAAGTGCTCATGATTGAAAAATTCAACATGTTAATGCAGGATTAATCAGGATAGGCACGCTGTCATTATGTAATATGAAGAAAGCTGTCTTCTAAATCTCACTTCTTTATCCATCTCTCATATTCTGGGAGACAAAATCCTTTGTGTTGGTGAATTGCAGCTGCGACTGCAAACCCTGCTCCTCCAAATAGACCAAGGACTTTGTGGGCTAATTGAAAGCATACTGTTAATGCTTTTGGCATGAAAGGCTGTCTTAGTTTTGGGTGAGCATTTCCACCAGGATCCATGTGGATGCTCTAGATCTGTAGCTTGATTGAGTAAACATTTACTGTGTTTTTTCTCTTTGTAAGTGTGAATGTGTTTTCTTAGCTGATGCAGTAACAAAAATTGAGGAATTGACTCTTGTTGTACAGAAGCAGCCCCAGCACTATTATTCCTTGGTGATTTCTCTTGGATCTCTGCAATGTGGAACCATGTGTCGGGTGGTGGAGATTCAGTGTGAGGATGCTGGATTCAGAGTCCTCTCCAAATCTGGTCTTGTCATGAGTCAGAATGGTCACAAATAATCTCCTGTCAGTCCACAACCTCCATTCACCTCCTTCTAAGCCACTTGAAAACCTCCAGTTCTGCGGGAAAGTTTACTACCTTGCTTTTTTAGCAGAGCATAGTCCAGTAAGGCATACACAGTTATGACTTCCAGGACCTTCTTGCTCACGTCTGTCTTTGATGTTGGATGTGATGATTCAGAGCTTACTTAGAATAGGTAAATCTTTGCAGTGGGATCTGGAGCAGTCGATGGAAGACTCAAGGATGTTGAAACAGCAGCAGCCAAGAAAGCTGTGGCTTGCTATCTCCAAGATAGAAGAGCTGTGCATGAGTGCATAGCTGCCTCTGCAAGATGAATGCTGCTGCCACCAGAAGTAAGGCAAAGTGGGTCAGGCAGAACAGTTGCAGCGTGTGCGGAGAAGGTGAAATGGGATTTATCCAATGTAAACTGCTACATTAACTGCTTCCACCAGGGCCTTCACCCCCCCCCCCAAGAGTTCTTAAAGAAAGAGCTGCTCAGGGTGGAAGGACTAATATTACTGCTGCTGCGTGCTGGTAAAAAAGGACTTGAATCCCCTTGTGTAACTGAGTAGGAGAAGGCCAGGGAGGCAGTCAGCTCTAAAGGCATCAATGTATCAGGTGGTGACTAGGGGATGTTAAAAATGTATTAATTGATATTATTACCGATTACTGTCTTCTGGGGAAAGAGCAAGGGTTTCCTCTGGCCCTGAGATCTGTCATGTGAAACAATACTTATGCATCTGCTGCCTCATTTCCAACCTCAGCACCCCAAATCCATTGGAGTGTTGTAAAAATCATGGATGTTTTTTTTTCTTTCCTAAGTCTGTGAGGGTGTTGAAGGTTTTGTTTTTTTTTTGTTTGTCTGCATTTTGTGACACCTTAGGACGTGCTCAGGTCATGTTCCAAGCTTCATCCCATAACCACAAGAGCTATTTAAACAAAGGAGGCAAAATCATCTCTGTCCCGAAGCTCTCGTTGGTTCTTTACATTTCCAACAGCTGGAACTCTAAAAAAAGAGCAGCATTATGACAGTCATCATGCATCACTAATGCTTTTGGCTGTTGCTCTGATGCTTTTCATTTCCCTTCTGCATCCCCCCTTACACTGAGATGAGCACCAGATGCAGGTCAATGTTGCAGTTGGAGTGGCAAAAAAAAGACACCACCATGCAATTTTAATTGTAGCAAATGGAAATAGAGCCAGGGTAGGATTCATAGTCCTCTCTCCAAATCTGGTCTTGTCGTGAGTCAGGTTGGTCACGTACAATCTCCTGTCGGTGCACGACCTCCATTCACCTTCTACTAAACCACTTGAAAACCTGGGATATAAAAGGGGTAGGGATATAAAAGCATCTTTCCTTCCTGGATTATCAAAAAACTATACAGCTTAGTGCTCCTGTGGGCCTATGCAGTTGCAATTCTCAGCTGGCAGATTTACTTGTAACTGCCTCTTCCTTCTCCTTTTTAAAAATTTTATCACTGGTGACATTTACACACATCGTTTATGCATGCAGGGCATTTTTACCTGCCTTTTGGAGTCCTGACGCTGGTAGTGAGGAGAGCATAAACCTCAGTAGTTTGCTAGTACATTAGTGTCATCGTGCATTACGGGGTAATTACTCTGAACCACTGCTCTGTACAGTAATGCAGTAATGACACTGTAAATCACTTAATAGAAATGAGGCCCTGAATCAGCATTTTTTATCAAGACACTTCTTATTCCCCAGTCCCTTTTTAATATGAGGGTGTTTTAAAATTAGTTCCGTATATGAAGCACTGTTAACCATTATTTTTACACCTCCTCTCAGTCTAACGATCTGGATGTGATTACATGATTTTTATGCAACTGTTTACACCATCCGCATGCAAAATAATTGCAGAGGTAGCTGAGACCTCAAGTGGTGATCTCATAGACTGAAGATTAAACTTGTGTTTAAAAATGGATCAGTGGTTACTGACAATAGCAAGGAGTTTTATAGAAGAGGGAGATGCTGATACTCTTGCTTAGAAAGGGATTTTATAGAATTATCATATATAGCAATAAATTAAATTTAGTGTTTGGACTCAAATTCTGCCAGGTACTAAACCACAGAAAATAAGTGAATTAAACTCACTCAATCCACACACTAAAACTATTTATAAAGCTTTATAGAATCAGATTTTAGCATATATGTGGAATCATATTGAACATGAAATATATGCCTGGTGTTTAAAGCTAGACAGTCTGAGGAGCTCTCCTCCTATGTTGAGCTAGCTTTTTGCAAAGGTTACCTTCAAAGTTAAAGCTCAGGGAGTAGTTATGTTGGAGATTGATATGCTTGAAGTCAGTATGTTTCCAAAACATGAATTGGTAAGCAAACCCATGTATTGTTGCCCAGTTGTAGAAATAAATAGCAAAGGAGGGATGGAAGGTTCTCACCCTTATGTGCAGATTTCTCTAACCAGGGAGGTTATTTTGGTCCCAGTTAAGGCACTGTGGGTTTTTTTTCCTGTTAATCACAGCTGTGAGCTTCAGCTTCCATACACACAGAATCTCTCCCTACCCCTTGTGCAGCTATCAGGGAGATAGCCAGAGGTTTTTATGGCTTTTCCCCCTTTCTTCTCCAGCTCAGTGGCATGTCCCTTTATGCTTTCTTCAGTCAAAAGCTAGATCCATTCTGCCATTTTTCTCCCTCTTTGCATTTGCAACATCTGAGGGAGAACTGTTCCTGAATGTTACAAGGACTGTGAAATCTTATTACCAGAAATAGAGCAGGGCTTTGGATGCACACATCCTGGGTCTTTTTATTTTTCCTCTCTCCCAAAGGTCCCAGAGAGGGTCGATGGCTTTGCAGATGATGATGTTGGAGGATCTGACAGCTGGGCTCATTGCACAGCCCCAGTCCTCCTTCCCAGGTCCAGAGAAAGGAGAGCACTGGGCAATGAGGCCCAGTGGCACTCCTTGCCTTAATTCAAGCTGACACACAGGGACACACATCCTGCTTGCCAGGCCCTGAGACACCAGCACCCTTGCCTCTCCCTCCCTGGGCCTAACTATGAGAGAGGTACTGTTGAGGAGCTCCTGCTCTAGGCTGATGGTGACTAAGAACCTCCTTTTTCCAGGCTTTTTCATTTTCTGCTTTAGTTCCCCTGGGAAAGCCATTACCTCAGCTCAAGAGTCCTTTACAGTGTCCTTTTGCTTCTCTCTGAGGTCCTGCTTTTACTCATCCTGCTCCTTCCCTTTAATGTTAGTTACATGTGTATATTTCCAGCTTCTTATGGCAGTATTATTTTCCTGACATCCTTCAGACAGGAGAGTCCAGAGGAGTGGCCAATTCAATGCCTTTGAACCAAGAAAGGGCCATGCACTGGGGGCTGTTTGGGGTCCCCCATGCTTGGGACCCTTATTCCCTTTTTCCCTATGCAATGCCAGGGAGCTATATAGTGTCTGTCTCTTCCTTGGCTGTGTACAGGGTTTTCTTCTTTGCTTTTGCTCAGCCTTTTTTCCAAGTATGGCTGCTCTCAGGGACTCCCCTTCATGACTGCCCTGAGCCCACCAGAGGATCTCACTCCCTCTGCCATGAGGAATGAGGGCTCACTGCAGCAAGCCAGCAACAAACACACCCCGTTTTCTCATCCCACATGTTTTTTCAGACAAGCACAGTATATGAGGCACACAGGTAGCTGATGTTGCACCAGTTGGGTGGGAGATGACTGTTCAACATACCTGCACAGTCAACGGGAAAGTTGTGCAATGACTACGACTCTCATGTGCACTGTGAATTTGCAGCTGTCTTGTTTTGAAGAGGTCTGGACAGATTTGTTTGTTGGGTTGTTTTGCTGTTTACTGGTCATTTGAACTCTGCTTTATGTTGTGATGGGCAGGTTCATCTCAAGCCCTTAGTTTCCAGGCCTGAGATGAGTCTTCAAACAGCTCAGTGTGGTTGATGGTGTTTTGAGTAGTGTGGTAGGTGTGGATGCAGGAATATATTGCCAGGTATGGAGCTCGTTTGGGTTATAAAGATGGTGGAGGGGTGAACTCAGATATATGATGCTTTTCTCAGTCCTATCCAGAGCTCTCTGAAAATCAGCCATAGTGGCTCAGATCCATACCAAAACATCTACCTTCCTGTACTACATTGATTTCCCTGAAGCAGGCAGCATCTTTGAACATTGGCCATGCTCTGTATTTATTAATTCCTCATTAGGTGTCATGTATGATGGTAACTAGTATCATAACTGAGGTAGCCAGAGCTCCTAGAAATCTTGCAGCCAGCCTGCAGTCCTTCTGTTTTCTTCTTATCGTCAGCGAGGTACCATTTTACATCCTGTAGCTACCCATAGGCAGAAAGAGTTAATTGCATGCCGTTCGCTATTTTCTTTTTTACTATGGTGTTGAACTGTTGCTCTCATTTCTTTGGAATGTGTGTTTTTGTTGCAGAGGGGCACCTTGGGGCATTGTTGTTTATTTATAAGATAACAGTGCTTGCTCTAGCAGAAAGCTGGAGCTAACAAAGTCTTTCAAGGAGTGCTAAATCCTGTATGCTGGTCGGAACTGTTCAAAGTATTTACACTTGAAAATATTTAAGGATTTGGGGAGAAGGACATGACACAACATGGTCTGAGAGGTTTTTAACACCTTTCCTATTATTCCTAATCATCTAAAAACAAAATGAAGCATGTTTTAACTAGCTTTTTTTACCAGCTAGCTGGTGCCTTGTAAAGGAGTTTTGTTATGAGAGATCATCATGAACTGATTTGAAGATACTTTGAAATATTATTCTTTATAGTCTGTTTGAAGCAGTCATACAACCTGATAAGCTCAAAATGGACATAGACATCCACCCAGGAGATTCTTTTGACAGTGAGTTTCATTTTCCGCTGTGCTGACTTGTGCCACTTGCCATCAGCGGTGGAAGTTTTCACCCACTTGACAGTGGCAACAGCTGTAAAGCAGAGTCAGCTATGGTGGGTGCATCCTAAAGCATCACTAATCTAAAGTGAATGTCCTATTACCAGCTTGAAAAAAAGCTGCTGAACCAATTCAGTGTGGAAAAAAGAGCACAGTGCTGAATACAGCATGAGACCCTTCTCAAACTAATTTTTTCCCCTCTTTTCTGCCAGACTAATTTTTGGCTACACTTCTCTTTCTGAAATATTTATAGGGCAAATAACTGTTTTAAATGAGCAGATGGGGGAGACATAAGACAAGCTGTTAAATTAATAAACATGTGTGGTGCTTTATCAGTAAGGGAGCCCATTTTGGCATTTCTTCTGGATGATTTGTATGGCCTATCACCATTGCACCTGGTGCAGGGACAAGAAATGGGCACTTAATAACCAAACAATGTGCAAACTCCTTCCATTATAACTTCATTATGTCAGATATAATCATCTATAACTAGATGTCAAATACATAATTTATGTCCAGCTCCCCTGTGGAATAGTGGCCGTATGAATGAATGGACCCATTAATGGGAAGGAGCTTTTACTGTAACTTTTTCCCCTCCTGGTACATGGTCCATTTTGTCATTTGGTGTTAATTCTGGATCATTTCAGGGCTGCAGAAAAATGCCTGTTGTATTTATATTTGTGTAATGGGAGAAGACGGCAAATAAATCATATGAGAGAGCAAATTTCAGGTCTACTGATTTCCTAAGCTATATTCTGGTTTAAAAGAGAATAGTATTGGTCCGCAGTGTTTTGATTGAGAGGCATAACCAGTCCTAATTTTACCTGTTTGAGACATTAAAAAGGCATACAATGTGAGGTAACACTTCCTATGAGAGCCCCCTGCCACAGTTGAAGAGCTTAGCCCTTGGAAAGTCTTTATCTGCCACTGCAGCCATACTGCTTGCATCCTTTGCTGTATGTTGCATCTTCTCTTGTGTTATGTCCTATCGTGCTGATTTCTAGAAGTGCTTCATGATATATGTGATGAAGTGTGTCATCATCACCTGACAGGGTGGAGGATATGACAACGGTGTTTTTCTACAGGAGTCCTTTGGAAACGTGTGTGTTAGAGCAGGACATAGGATCTCACTTGTTCTGTGCAGTGTCTGTGGATATTCACAAATGAAATAAGTACAAATTCTAAAGATCAGGTTGGTGTGGGTCCATTTCAAAAATGCCTTTTATACTTTTTTTTTTTTTTTTTTTTTTTTTTTTTTGTTTGTTGGGGTCCATTTTAAAAAGTCCTTTTTTTTTTTTTTTTTTTTTTTTTTTTTTTTTTATGTGGCCTTCTTTTTGAGTTAAAACCTGGTAGAGAAGTAGATATTCTAAATTTGGGAAGACTATTTATTAGTAATACAGCTAGGAAGCCACCTCTGATATAGTACCATTGGTATATTATTGGTATATTGTTACTTAATGAGAAAACCTGATTCATTCTATTGTAGCTACAGGGGTAGTAGTTGTTTTATTCTTCCGTAAGTATAAATCTGGATAAAAAATTATCCAGCTAACACCATTTATAGTATTTTCTATGCCAGTACCAATTTTTTTTAAGGCTAGAGAATGAATGGTATGTTTGTCTAAGAAAATATTAAAGTTTGATAGACTTTTGACTTAGATTTCTGAGTGGCATGTATGCTAAAGTATGTGCACTGGTGGAATATCATGTTACATCTATAGCATCTTCTCCTGGAAAATATTTTTGTAATTCTTTAATTCTTTTCATTCTTGTTATTTTTTACTGTGTGTATGTTGCATCTGAAGAAAGCAGATCAACCTTATGAAAGAAATGTAAGATGTGGTTTAAGACAAGTTAGGAAAAGCAACTGGTAAAGACCTGTGCTATTCAGTGGTGTAGTCTCACTGCCTTCCAATAAAATGTAGAAACATCTTACTAGTCAATGAGCAAGCTTAGTGTGATGTCATTGAAGTTCATCAAACTCAAGCCATGCATCTCTAGAAAGGTAGGCAGCTCATTTCCCATACAAGCAAATCAGGTTAGGCTCAGACATACTGCTGTTGACAGTAGCGAGTCGAAGAGTTGTGTGTTCATTTGATGACTCTTCAGCTGTGCAGTGGGATTTTCTGTAGGTAAGCAGTTTTTTTGCAGCACTTGGATCTTGCAATCATCTTGGGTTGAATCAGAAATTGCTGGAAATGAGAGATTTCCACCAGCCAGTGGTATGGTGCTTTCTAAAATGTTTGAGTTTAGAGATTGCTTTGGCCCTTGAATTTCCTTAAGGCGGACTGTTGAATTTTGAGTTTTCCCTTTGCTTGTTGTTACAGAGGAATTCTACTGATATGATATAATCCATTCAGAGGGAAATTTATGCCCATGAATTGGGTACCTCACTCTTGAAAGATACTTTTGGAAATTCTAACCTTGATAAACGCATACCAAATACTGATTTATAGATAAACATTATGGAGCCCTGTTGCTAAGATAGTATTTTGGCTCCCTTATAAAAGGCATCATGATTTAAGTCTTTCAGCCAAGTAAATTTGGCTTCATAACTGGAATATTTGCTCAGAAGACAAGGATTGCTATCCTCTAGCTCCAAATATTTATTGCCTTCAGATTGTCTTGATGAAGTTCATTCTCCTTGAAAACTCACAAGAATCAGAATTTAAAAGACTTTGATTGCTTTCGAGAAGAGGTATTAAATGTAATTATAAGGGTTAGCAGGTGAGCATGCAAGACGGTGCAACAGACATGGGGCTGTTGGCCAAGGAGCTTTCAGGGATGGAAAGTACCATCTGGTCTTGGGACAAGGAGAAGACTTTGCCCTTACCCAGCTGAGGACACTGTTCATTTTGCAGATATGGTACACAGCAAGTCTTACTCTAGATAAAGAGTTTATTTGCAGCAAGTATTATCACTTGTTTCATTGCAGCTGTTTTTTGGAGAAAATTGCTTTTGCTTTCTTTATTAAAAAATGACCACAATTAAGGATGCTCTCATGACAGTCTCCCTTTTAGATTGTCTCTAAGTCCTGTTTTTGTCTTTATTTCATTATGAGCACTGCTTCGCACAGATATGTGTGTGTGTGTGTGCTTGTCTGTATTATGCCCAGAAATTTAGTAGTAGACATGCAGCAAAATAATGCTGTTACTGAGTAAACAATTACTTTTCATTTTCTGGAATAAAAGGGAATGTGTGCCCATAAATCTTATTCTAAATAATCTGTGCTGTAGAGTAAAAAGAAGATGAGAATTCTAAAATCATGAAGGCCTTTCACAGTGAAATCCTGTGTGCCACTGAAGTGTAGCAAGCTTGTTTATATTTTATTGTGCTTCTAGATCAAGCTGCATTATGGGCTACATTCCCCTGATACTATAGCTGTTGCTAAGGAAGAAGTACATTATGTTAATGTTTTGTGATAACTATGCAAGCTGGGTTCTGTACATTGAAGAAGTTAAAAGGGGGGGGGAATGAAGTTAATATGCTATTTTGATTAGAGTATCTGCAGATTGTCATTCATATTTAGAGGCAAAAAGTAAGCTTGAATTTGAGAAGAATTCATACAGAAAATGGGAGAAAACCAAACAAATGAAAGAATTTGTTCACTGAACTTTAAAATTGTTGAGTAGCTCTGGAACCAGTGCTGCTAAGAGGGGCCCTGGCAGAAGCAAACTGAATGATTTTACCAGGCACATTCAGTGAGAAATTTCTCAGCTTTCTCATGCCTTAATGTGTTTTGATAATTTAAACAGAGCATTCACTCTTAATTCCTATTTCCTGACCATTTCCAATGCTGGTGTCTGTTACATGATTTTGGTACCTTCTGGTTCATTTAAGGTGATTGACTAAGAGCCTACAATCAAGTAGTAGCTGGCACAATACATAAAGTGAAATGGCAACGTGCTTGGAGTCAAAGAAAAGGCCAGAGTCATGAGCAAGATATGTCCATGCTGGTTCTTTTTATAAATATGCTCTACAGACTGTATTGATTAGTATTTAAAAAATGTTTACACAACAAGTAAAATAAACAAAGAAGGATCTTGGCATTCCTCCTAAAAGAATGTTCTGAACTGAGTTTCCCCTTTCAAAACTGTTTTCTCATTAATGCTGCTGCCAAGGCATGAAGCAGCCTTGAAGAGGGAGGACTGGATGAGTAGAAGCTCATCTCAATTCTAGCATGCCTTGCTCCTGCCTGATTTTACCAGGACGGTGTCCTCAGGAGTATCCAGGGTTATCATGGCCATGGCACATGAGAATAGATAATTTTTGCCTCCTACTACCATCTCTTCCATCTTCAAATATTTAGTGTACCAGAGCTGGGTTTGCACCTGGATCGGTACAGTAAGGATTATCCCCTCTTAATCTCAACTTCTAAATCAGGGGACGCAGAGCACGTTGATGTTAATCGTTTTTGCCAGATCCCCACCAAGCAGCATGTATCAAGCAGGGCTGGGAAACCCATCAAGGGCTTTCCAGCATCCTAACACTGTTAGTGGTTGTTTAACATCAGCTTCAGCCTCTGACCTTGCCATGATGAGCAGAGCCACGTTTTTTCCCTTCCCTCTCTTCCCTCCTCATTTTCTGTTTTGCTCAAACCTTGTACAATGGGTTCTTTGACCCTTAACAGGGCTTTAGGAAAGTTAATATTACATTTTCCTAGACAAGACTGTAATAATTTATGTTATACCTCATTGTGTGCACCTGATCATAAAATCCATCAAGAAGCTAAAGTGCTTGGCCTGGGAAGTGTCACTTGCTTGGGCAAATTAAATACAGTGTGAGGGATAGGAGTAGTTGGCCCTGGGAGACAGTGGGTACTTCATACTTGAGGTGTGTGTTGTAAAGACAAAATGGGAAGAATAAAGAGTGATGGGCTGCCAGGATGTGGACTGGGGAGGAGGTCAATGGGAGAGAAGTACCAGAAAATAAAGACAGCTTGCATGGTTTGGGCAAAGAACATGGGCACAGAGGGCTTGCTGGGCAAGCTGCATGGCTTAGAGGAAGGCAAAATGAGATGGAAATGATGGGAAGAGAAAAAAATATGTTTTTAGACTATGCTTTCATGTAATATATACAAAGATTTAAAATCCTTTAGCTTTGGACAGTTGAGACTTTCACTGCCTGCAGGAACTACACACAGACTAATCACGTAACATTTATATTCCTGGTTTCCTACCCCAGGCACTCATTCCTACCTGCTTGCTTCTTTTCAGCTTTTGCACCAAGTTGCTGCAATTTAACAGCAAAAATCCGGAGATTTCTTTCAACATCATTAACCACTTGTAACCTGCCCTTTTGGCAGTAGTACAGAGCTCAACCCAAATGTTGAGAGCAGCCCAGTAGTATGCTCATCCATTTTCTTAATCTGTGGAAGTCTCCTCCTTAGCCTGGCCATCCAGCTCTTCAGCTCCTGTTCTTTCCAGGTCATCATAGCTGTACCTGCTGGCTTCCAAGGTCATAGGCAGGGACGTTCAAAGTCCTTGGCCTCTCCATAATCTACCCATAGTTTTTAAAAGTGTGTGCCCCCTTAAGTTTTTGCTTATCTTTAAAGTGCATTGCTCTTCCACATTGTGTTTAGTTAAATAACTGCAGCTTGGTGTAGCTATTTTGCATATAAGCTGACAGGCTTGACATTGTGAGTATTTTGCAATCATTTGTTTAATTAGCTGAAGCTCTCTGGGGAGAAGTTTATGAAATGGCATACTCCCAAAGTCTAAGTTAAATCTGGTTTGCCTTTTTTTTTTTCTCTTTTTTGATGGAGGCCTTGTAATGCAAAGCATTAAAAAAGGTATAAGCAAATAGAAAGCAACAAAACCCCTCCTGTAACGGGCAGTGCCTCTAGTAACAAACTCGCCCAAACACAGAAAGGAAATTACAATGAGTAAAATGACCTACAAGAGGGGAAATTGGAATTAAGTCTGTGCAGGTGTCTTGTCTTTTTTCTTTTCTTTTTTTTTAACCTATACTTCCCCTCTGTTTTCTTTTAGTGCAGTGCTTAATTAAGCTTCTCCTTTGTTTGGAGGTTAATTCATTTTCTAATCTACAGCTTTTTTTACAAGGGTGTTCATTACTGGAGCGAACAAAGGCTGCAGACTGGAAAATGGCAGGTGCTGAGCCTCATCTACTGGGAAGGTATTTTTTTGCTCACAGTGAAATCTTGAGGCCCTCCTTTCAGATGCAGGGCTGCTGTGTCAACTGTCCTATGGTTCCTGGGAGAGAGCTGAAGTTTTGCAGTGCCATAGCACTGGGACGGTGCTCACTTAATAGGCTTACTTAGAGCTGTTCGTGCTCTGTAGACCCTTAAAACTCCCATCTGACTCTACATAGAGATCTCTGGTTCCTCTTTTGATACCTACCTACTGAAATCACTGAGAAATTAAGATCCTAAATATTTAATGAGATCTGACTTAATCTTTGTGAGTCCTCATGAAGCAGCGAGCTCCTGCACATGCAGTCACAGTGCTCTCATCGCTGGAGGTAGGCTTTCCTGCTTGCTGGCACAGTGATTCTCGGAGTACCTGAAGTCTCTGATATAGTGTTTGTAGAACATGCAGAGTACATGTTAATTGTATAGAAGTATTTATATTGCAATAAACTAGGATAGCAGTGCTATCCAATGCCCTGAGGTGCAGTGTCAGGGAGCAGGCAGCATATGATGGTGCAGGGGCTGGCTCAGCACAGGGTTGTGAGTCTGTCTCTCTTGAATGTCATGCTTGCCCTGGCAAATGGAAGTGAACACAAGAGCAAGAGCTAAAACAGCTTTTAGAGGAATAAAGCCTGTGGAAAATGCAAAAGAATGACATAGTGCACCAATAGATAAAAGCAGGACCCCTCTTACTCAGCATAATTCTGTTAGGAGCAATGCGGTGGGACACATCTCCAGGCATTGCTCTGCCCACGTGGTCCTTCACTGTCCCATGGCATGGTATTAATAAAGGGTCACTCCTTCTAAACAACTGGAAATACTGGGCATGACCTAGGACCCATTGCTTGTCATCCAGAGGCCAGATTTTATTGTTGTTTCTTTGTTCTGGTTGTGTGGTTAGTCGTTTCATGCATTCACACCTATATCTATTTTCTGTAGAAACTAATTTTTTAACTGTGGCACCCTCTAACCTTGTGGCTCTTTATTTCACATACCATTCTTAGAAATGGCAGATGGTCTTTTTGGGTAGAAGCTCTAGGCTGGCAAGAAAAGAGAAAAGGTAATTGTGGAATTGGTCAAATATTACTGGCATGGCATAATTAATGTTCAGATATTTCTGAAATCAGCAACCAATACATGTTGTATCCTTTCCACACAGAAAAGAAATGGGATTGTAATTTAAAATACTTTTTGTTAGTTTTGCTCTCTAGGCATCATTGTTGGTAACCTGCACAAGTGGATAAAACATTTTACACTTTCTGACTTTTCTTGGGTTTTTTTTCCCAGAAGAATTGGCAAGATGAGAAATGGCACAAATGGCTCAAGGAGTATTGACTTTCGCAATCAGTAGCTAATGAAATTAGCATATTCCTTCTGTTCTGTTTGCACAGACGATTACAAATTACATCCAGAAAACATGCTCCCAGAGGTGTGTTTTGGGGTTTTAAAAGAACACTGGCATGGCAAGGAAGGAGAGAGTGTTAGCACAAAGCATTTTACCCCCATTTGTAGCTAGCTCAAAGGTACAAGTCTTGCAGAAATTCAATAGAAGAAAAATGTGGGAGGAAAGGCAACATAGGAAAAAACAAAGAGCTGCATGAACAGCTATGTAGTACAGATTGTATCCAGCAGTGCAAGAGGTTCTGGGAAACCTCTTGAGCGTATTACATGAGTAGTAAGGATGGAGAAACAGAGGTGCATGCTGAGCAAAGTGGGTTCTCCCCACCCCCAGAAAAACTGCATCTTTGAGCATTTGCAGACATAAAGGTTGCTTTTCTGAGGTGACTTTCTTATCCAAAATGCTTTCTCTGTGTTTTAAGAGATAATAGTACCTGTCCCTCATGACTTTTCAGGTCAGCATGGTAGCATCCCTCTCTGGTAGGTTCAGACCAAATAGGGAAGTGCCTGTGTTGCTGCAGGCACTGCTGTTTGAGACTCTGAGTGGACTTTTGTACAGACTCACACCCAGCATGCCCGGAAGGGCTTACCTTTAACCAGATAGTACCAGGTCGAAAACACTTGTCAAATACATCTCCTGACTGCTTTAGGGCATAGAGGTTAATGCAAGGTGAGGACAGGCTGCATCAATGAATTTCAACTCTGGGTGTTTGGACACTGCATCTGGTGAAGGAACTGAGCTTTAGTTTCTGTCTACCTGGCAGCATTTGAAGTGTATTCACCACCTGGTTACCTCCCTATTTCAAGGATGGCAAGATGGGATAAGACCAAGCATCCATCTACAGCTTGCTAGAAAAGGCAGAGCAAAAAGGGCTCCTAGTGAAGAGCCTAAGCTACAGTTACAGTCCTGTTATTTTCTGTAGCCAAATCCCATCAGGGCTGTGGTGGTATTTCTAGACTGGTTTTCTCATCCACTCTTCCAGCCCAATCCCCAACATATTGCCCATGTAGAGCTTCATTGCAGAGGCGTTGACAACCCCTGGAGTGGTGCTGCATGGGTGAGAGAGTGGTCTGTGAGCACCTCAGCCTCCAAGTTATTATCTGGACAGTAATAAAACTAGCTTCTGCTCCAAAATCCTCGCATCCCCTAGAGAATATATAAATCAGCATCTTTCAGATTCCAGTCCTAAAGAGGTATAAGTAATGAGCAGATTTATTGACCATAATTGCACTTGAATTAGCTAGATGTCTGTGTAGTTGGTGGCTCCTGCAGCCTGACATCCCTCCTGCAGCACTGGAAACCTCATTGCTTTGCTTCGCAACAGTTCCTATGCCAGGAAGCTTCAGAGGGCACAGCTCTCTTGGCACAACTCTAAAATAACTTGGCAAGTAAGCTCTGGAGGCTTAAACTCTTGCCCCAGCTGGGAAACATAATGATCTATCTACCTGCACTCTTTGATCTTCCCTTTGTTCTCTGATTTCCACAGACTTATCATTTGTTCACACACCCAGAAAAAAAGAAAAAAAAAAAAGAAGGAAAAAAAGAAAAAGCGGGGGGACTGGGGGTGGGTGAGGTGGGAATAGAAGGGAAAAACAGGAAAAGGACTGGAAATACTCCCTGAAATTTGCAGGCAGGGCTGAGACGCAGCCTTGGCTCTGCTCTTTGTGTCCTCAGGGTGGTACTGCAGCTACTGCTTCCCCGCGCCTTGCCGGTTAGTGGGGAGGAGGAGGAGCATCGTACGTTTACTTTGCTGCTTAGAGGTTTGTTTTAACCTGCATCCCTGTATTTAAATGGCACAGATGCTTCTGCTCATGTGCTTTGTTTCCTGAAGCTGTGTCAGGGCTGTTGGGGTGAGTTGAAAAGGGGGCTTTTTGTGATATTATGCTAGATGAGGGGGTTCAGAGTCGGGGACTGCAAGTCGCTGTCAGGTAAGAAATAATTTAAGAACAAATCTCTTCTGCCTCTCCGCTGCAGCCTCAGGAGACAGGGAAGGACTTCTGTGAGCAGCTGGCCAAAAGCTACACAAGTGAAGAATAAAGAAAAAAAATATATAGGAAACTTCTACTAGTTTCAAAGATACTAAGATTTTTTTTCTCTCTCTCTTAAGTGTCCGCTTAAAGACTGATGGATGCAGTTAATCAGAAATCTTTAAAGAAGCTACTATTACTGACTGGATAGCTGAGAGTTTTCTGTGCAGCACTTTTCAAAATACAAAGGTACTTCACACAGTTACAGTAAAAGCCCCAGGCAAAGGTGAACCATAGCCATCCCCAGCATAGTTACTGAGGCTGTAACCCTTAATGTTTCTTTTGTCCCAGTTTGTTCCCAAAGTGCGGTCTTAAAGAAAAAAATAATCACATAGTGGATTTTTAGCTGTTCCATAAGGGAGTATAGTACATGATAATTAAAATTATGAGTATAGCTAAAAGTCCCAGAACTTTACAGTGCAGAGGCCCTATATCTATGGAGCTTTTAATCTATGAAATCACTTGAGCTCTAGGGTTTTTCATTTGGCTTTCTACTCTGCTTGGTTGTGGCAATGTTTGAATAATGTCAGAGTGGAAATTGGTTTTATTTGACTTAATTTTGTCCATAGCAAGATGTACATTGCCTTGAAGTATGATGTAATTCCCAAGCAGAAGGAGATGGGCTTCTCTTCAAGTCAGATACTGGGCTGAAAAGTAACAGGATACAGTGGAAATTGCAAGGTGGAAGTGGGCTTAAATGGCAGTAAGATTTTGTCTGTTTTTTCTTGACCTGCAGTTTCTGGGGGGCTGTTTGTTTGTTTATGGAGCTTGTGTGCATGCATGCAGAAATTACACTGAATGAAATCAGTAGTGAGTCTGTTGTGCTCTGCTTAATAATTCTGGGGGTTAGCTGCAGTAGCTTTGTAGTAACTCAGTGCAGTGAAAGCCTATATCAAAGATACAGGGTTGCGAGCCAATTTTTGGATGAGAGTTGCTGCTTTCTCAGCAGGCAGATTCAGCAGTTACAAGTGAAACTGATCTGACAGTGCCTGAGTTTTTGGCACATGGGCTGTAACAGTACTGGCTGGTCAGAGCAGATGATGCCATGGTGCCTTCTTGTTGTAAAAGTCTGTGAACCAGTGGAAGAAGTAGAGTCTCTGTTTGGATTTTTGGAGAGGGGTAGTTTATTCCGATGTATATACTGTTATGGCATTATACTGGGCTGCATTATCCTTGCTGGTTTGGTTAGAAATTAAATTTCCCCTTTCTTTCTTTTAGTGGTACTTGGGATTTGATTCATTTTTGAACTGTGGATATATTCAGCTTCAAAGGTGTTTTGCATTTGCACATGGGAATAGCTGTATTGTCATAATGACCATGGCCTTAAAATCTGCCATTAACTAAAGAAAGGACATTGTCTCATAGCTGCACACACATTTTACGAAGATGTTTCTCTTACCCTACGCGGTGTTTTTTGGGGAGAAAAGCTTTAACTAGGATCCGGGAGAGGCCGTGCAATTCAGAACACGGTTTGTTCATTCTGTGTTCAATCTCTCCTTGAGCCCAGCACAGTTTATCATTAATCCAGCTGGATTTGCGCTGCAAGCTGTAATGTACCAAGAGAAATGTATAGTGGGGTACTGGGTGAGAAATATGAGAGAAAGAGGCTTTTCAGCACAGAATTGCAGCTGGGACTGATGCTCCTCCTGCCTTTCTCTAAAGAGATCCTGGTGATTGCACACTACATTAAATGGGAAAAATTTGGGGCAGAGGTGGAGAGGAAAACACGGTTTACTGGAGACAAAGTAGTACATATCCCTGCATGTTATCTGAACTGGAGACAGCAGTGGGGTAACAAATTCATTTCATTTTTAGTTTTGCTGAATATTCCTTTTCTTTGCTAAAGGACACATTTTACACATTTTCTTTTGCTTTTGACACCTGTAGCCATTTGCTGCACCAGTGGAAAGGGAGGGTAAAAATATCCCTATGATAATTCAGTAGTACTTTACACCAACTGTACCATCACTTTGCACAGGCATAAAAATGACTAGATGAGGTACAGAAAATCAGTCTGTAAATCCATAAAAATTGTGGGGTTTCTGCATCTACTGATTTTCCATTGTCTGTGTTCATTAACAGAGAGCAAAATGGATGAATTAGTGCTCAGTTCCAGGCAGCTGTTCATCTAACTTCCCCAAGCTGCTTGCTAAATATCCTAAACACACTTGCTGAGTGTGTTTAGGATATTTTCACTTGCAAAGAAATAAAAAGAAAAAAATCCCCAGCTTCTGTTATCTCTTCTGCTTTCTCTGTAGCCTTCTGAGGCCAGGGAGCCTGCTGCTGCATTTTATGTTTCCCTGAAGCCTGGCTCTGATTGCATGGCTGCCTTCAAAGAAAGATCTTTGTACTGAAGAGTGGCTTTTGAAGGGATCCTTCCATTTCCCTGAGTGGTTCCCAGACCTCAGCTGTCAGCTCTTGTGTTGGGGTTTGCGTTTTCTGTTAAGAACAGCCTGGGAGGTGCTGAGCTCTGATTGCTATGTTGGTCCTTTTTTTTGCATGCAAAAATAGTCTTTAGGTTGATGACACGGGACTTCTGAACTTGGATGAACAGTGGGAAAGCTTTGATGCCACTGTAGCAGCATAGTAAAAGGACTGTGACTTGCATCTGTCACTTACTGAGATGTAGAAAGGCTTGATTTATTTTATGAGAAGCCATCATGTTCATCCTGCATGTTTACAACGATGGGAAAGGCTGTGGATTTGGCTGCCTTTGGCAGGAGATCTGTAAATTTGTAGCCCATGGGGAGAAGGGATTTGGAGCAGGTTTGGGGGTGTCCCACTGCCCCAAGCACAGCTGGAGGAAGAGGCCAAGAATCCAGGCAAAAGCCAGCTCTCACTCGACAGCCTGGTGCGTGTTGGAAGGAGGGTGGAAGGAAGCTGTGCATACTTTCAAAAGGAAGCATTAGCCTTGCTCCTTTGGTCTGAAATGCACTGGAGAGCAGTGAGATCAGCAGTCCTGCTGTCAGAGCCAGGCATGAGGGGCCATCTCAAGCAGGAGACTGAAGAGGTGCAGCCAGGAGAAGGGCAGATGCTTGGATCTGCCTAGAAAACACAACTTAGTAATTTGGGATACAGATGGCATGTCAGAGAGAAAGGCCGTATAGATTATTAATATGGTGGGTGGCTTTCTTGGGAAGCGGACTTCTGATGCAGTTACTTTTCTCTCTTTCTGCAGCTCAATGCCTCTAATTACAAGAGAAGAGGATTATTATAGATATTAGCTATTTAGACACTAGAGATAACTCACAATGCTGAAAACTGAACTTATCTCTGATTAAAATTTAATTGCTCCCAAGCTTCCACTAGTTACTTGCATTAAGTTTCACACCATTGGTAAGTGCTCATCAACCAGTGTTGGATTTAACAGGAATTTGGCAGATGTTAGTGGAGTGCTGGAAGAAGTCCAAACCACAAGATCTGTGGCATATCATATGTTTGAAAATTTGTTGGCAGCTGAAAGAAAAATCACAAACCTGGAAATAGCAAGAACTGGACACACATGTCTTCTCATCAAGTAGCCAGAATGTTGGATTGTCACCTCCAGCACCTGGAAGACCAGCACAGGTGATAAAGTGCTGTGCGTCAGGTGTCTTGGTGAGGTGTAAAAGCAGCAGATATTATATTATTAGCTTTTAGAGTGCTTGGTGTGAGGGACGTGGGTATCTCCATGGAAATCTTTAGGGGGAAAAGAAAAGGACAAAAATCCCACACCAGTCTGTTCTGAGGCAATTTAGCAAATTAGCTATGTTTTATAAAACTTAGGTTTTCATCACAGATTTTCCTTGTTCCTGGGGACATTTGTTCAGGAACAGGTCCTTGTTCCCTTAGAGACTATTTCTGTTACTTATTTCCTTCCTGTTGCTCTCTGTCTGTGACTTAGCTTTATGTTGAAGTATCAGCGTGTAGTGTTATGGTAGCCTCAACAGCTGTAGCACAGTGATACTGCAGAGGAAGAAGATGCCTCTTGTAGATGAACAGGAGCTGAATTAAAATTTAGATAGTACAAGTCCTTTTCAAAGAAATATTTAGTTGTGTTTAAAAAGAAATACAACACACTTCATGATTTAGTGTCAAGTTTTAATGCATGCCAGTATCTTGACAGTGGTTGTGCCAGGAGCTTGTTTGGAGAAAAGTAAATCTCACCTTAAGCCTTTTTCAATCGAAACAGTGTTTGGTGGAGTTTATGCAAAAGATTAAGTCTGATTCACTGCTTGTTGGGACTGAGCTGATGGGCACAGAAATAGAGCAGGACCTGCCTTGTGCTATTGCAACATTGATCCCTTATATATGATTTCATTTGTTCTCTGGTATATAGCAAAATGCATTTCTTATGCTCTCGTCCGCTATAATGTGACCTGGAGTCAACAGATCTCTGTTGCTAGGTAGACACCACTTGGGAGAGATGCTGAATCCTTGTGTTAATCCTGCCTCATCTTTTGGTGCTGATCTGACTTTTTTTCATCTCCTGGGGAGGATGCAAGTGGAGAGTTTAAAAGTTTGGGTCTGTGGTTGAGAAATTAAATCGGCCTGCGCTAGACTCTTAAGCATTGGTTTAAATGACCTTAAGCCTAGGCTTTAAAGCTATACTGAATTGGGAACTATGCACTGCCATGCTCTGCACTACCAGGTTAACAAGTTTAGTATATGGTAGTCTGTTTCCTTAAGTAATGTCTGGTATTATTGCTAGTAATTAATAGTTTTATAGAAAAAAAGACAAATCAAAATATTTCAGTAAGTATTAATCCCTTTCAGTTCCAGATGCAAAATGCATCAGTGCTCCATTTTGCGTAGTATTTTCTGAAGATTTATTGAGTATATTGTGCAAAGCAATTCAGAAATACATGTATAGAAATTCTATCTCCAGCAGTGAAACTTGTTCAAAAGCTGGTAAGAAAGGAGATAATTTTTTTGAGCACCCAAGGCAATCAGTTTGGATCTTGAACAGTGACATGGGAGGCAGAAGGTACATGTAGGCTGGCATGGGGCTTTTTGCCAGTGAATGGGGAGAAATAGGGCAACACAGGTGCTCTTCAGTTTTTTCAGAGCAAATCTGAAGCAGATGTTCTTTAGTCCTAAGAGACTGCTCTACCCATGAGTGCTAATCTACCCTGTCTGTAATAAAGGCTGGCCCTGCTTCTAATTCTGTCTTGCAAACGCAGAGATGTATACAGAGGTAGCAAACTCTGGGAGGGATTTCAGCCATCTTGAGCTATTTAAAGTGTGATGGGCTAAACCATCCACTGGATTCCCTCTGCTGCCAAGGAGAAGGGCATCTCCAGATTGAGATTTGGAAGAGCATGTGCCAGTATTGATCTTTCATGTAGATGCATGAAGAGGATGTTTGTGGTTTTCTAGAAATTGTAGTTATTTGAGGTATGATGTAAATATAGAAGACAGTGCTCAGCAAAGTGCACTCAGTATTTCCCAGTTAGTCTGAGTGAAATAAGGGCCTTATTCTTGTAGGGTTTTTTTTAGTTCTGGCCACATGTGCAACTTCATTAGATTGTGCTCCTGAGGCCTGTGCTATGGGAAAATGAAACTTCGAGGAAAAGATCAACCCCCCTAAATAACCTGATACTCAAAAGGCCAGTGCTTTTTTAAGGGAGTGGGAGATACTGCTCTCTCAGGCTGCTTGTTCAGAGACTAACACTGGGATCCTGCTTATGAAGGTCTTGACCTAAATGTCTCATCCATTGTGTCTGCATTTTTTTTTTCCTATGGGAAAAATAATGAAGTGCAAATCAAAGTCGTACTTGACCCACTCGTAAGGGCACTGGCTGCAAGGGACTTTATCCATACTACTGGCCACAGCCCATTCCTCTTGCAGCCCACCTGCCATTTTACTCTCAAGGAGGCAATGGTTCTCTAAATATTCAACCCAAAGAATTTTCTTTAGTTAGGACTAAAACATCTCAAAGGGAATAATTTCAGACAACAAAAGAGCCTCAACTTGTGCCTGCTTCACAGACTCCTTCACTGACCCGTGATGCAGGAGTTCCCCAAGGGGCACACACTTGACTCTTTCTTTCTCTTGGCACATCTCTGTCACAACTTGTTGATGTTCTCAGGTCAGCATTTGGGTGGCTGCCCCACTTTTCAGTGGCTGAAGGATTTTTCTAGCTCTCTGTAGCTCTTTCTATCCTTGGCCTACCTGCCTGGAAATAAAATGAACCTTTCTTTACCTGAGAGCTCTTGGATGATGCTGTGATACGTCGGGTGTGCAATGGCACTATCTTCCCTAACACTTCTTCCTACTGCCAGAATTGTAGACCTGGAATAAATACCCAGCTGCTCTTCCTGTAACCTAAAGCTTCTCTGCATGAATGCAGTAAGACAAATCCTTATCCGTGTCTCCCGCTGACTGCCCAGATAATGGGCTGTGTTCACAAAATCGTTACCTGTCATCATTCGTGCCATTGCCACATGCCAGCTGCATGTCTGCAGCAGCTTGTCTAACCTTGGTCACCAAGGATGGTGTGGTATGAATACATATTTCAGAGAAAACTGAGGATGCCCTGCAACAAGGAAGTTTAAACAGGGCTCTGTTGTGCTCCCATCTTTCTGCATAGCAGGGTGGTAGGGAGAGACAGGCAGCATGGGAAATTTTGCTGACACAATAGTTACATTGTCAGTAATCAATTGGAAAGTTTTGTTGTTCGATGAAATGTATTCCAGTCTATCAAGGATGCTCTTGGCTTCAAGCTGGGTTATTAGAGGATTGAGTGTCTCATAATTTACCTTTTTTTTCCTCGTATGCTTGGCTATTGTTGGCAAAACCAGATCTTTACCTACAGTTCTGCTAGAGCACAGCTAACTTAAAGAAGCTTAAATCATAAATGTTTTTATGGGTATCAATTCTGGGTTTGCTTGTCTATGTTTTAAAAAAGCACTTTTTAAAGAATACAAATTATATTGAGACAGGTGTTTCAAGTGCAAATCTTCTATAACATCCTTTTTCATGCGATGTTTGATCAGTTAACCCTAATTGTAATTTGTTTTGTGGAGGAAGAAGGATGTACACAAATATATACACACGAACACAGCTAGTTCATCTAGTGGTTCCAGGGGTGGGGAAATGAATGTTGTTTCCACCCTGCAATCAGACTTTAGCACTACCCTGCTGGTTATGGCTCCCCAAAGGTGGAGAAAGTGGTAATTCAGCAAGTATTACCTCTGGGATGTAGCAGATCAGCCAGAAAGAAGGCTTTTTATCTCCCCTCCCCATACTCTGCTGCGTTGGGTTCTGCAGAAGGAAAGATTTTGATAAATGTTATAAAATGCCTGGGACGTTATGAGCTTAATTTGTGCTCAGTGCTCAGGTGGGCTTCCTTCAGTCTATTAGACCCCTAACTGGAATACGAAAGGTTTGTCAGGAGTATTTGAGACTTGTATTTGGGATCCACAGCCCTGGAGAGAAGGGCCCTATAGGTGCCCATGCTGCGCAGGTGTACCTAAAAAAGGCAATTTATAAAAGCCTGTAGCTCTAACAGAGCAGCTGAGACAGCGTTCCTGGGGAAAATGCAGGCAGACAAGGGGCAAGGCTTAGCTTGAACAGAAAATACCACTAAAGCTAATTTGGGGCTTTATTGGGCTGCCCCAGTTTCCATGACTGTCCCATCAGTAGCACTCAGGAATGAGCTGGTGACAGTGGCAGTGAGCTCCTGCTGTGGTGAAGCATGGAGCTGTTGCAGGTCTGATCCATCACTGTCATATCCTCTGGGCATGGTTGCTGCAGGGTTAGCAAGGGATGATCTCCCACTTCTTTCAGGTCTAATTTTAACTGTCTCTGATAGAATAACCCTGAGTGGTAACATCTTACATCTCCAGGTACTTTGCATCCCAAAGTAGCCCTTAAAATTAACTATAAATGAGAGCTGTAGGCACCATCCCACATTCTAAGTTATGGCCACTGGACTTGGGGATGGAGGGGCGTATTAGATGTTAAGCCAAGGAGGTATCAAAAATTTTTGGCATTGGGAATAGCCTTGGTTTCAGAGATAAGGGAACAAAGAGCTTAGAGGCAGATGTGAGGCTGAGGAAAGCTCCAGATCAGGATGTGTTTGCCAGTAGAGGCTTTTCTAGGAAAGGAAAGCAAATGGAAAACAATGGAAAAATAAAATTGGAAGGAGCAGCTTGTTACTTAACGGGCAGATATATAAGTAGTTTGTAGGCAATGAGAGGTGAGACAGGCAGGGTTAAGTTTTGTATCTGACCCAGCATGAGGAAAAGAGCTAAAAATAGTGACTTCATGTCTGCTTTAGTAGAGGTAAGCCAGCACTGTGCCCAGAAAGCTGTAATGCAGGTTCCACATGAATGAGATTTTATTCAATGTGCAGGGAGAGGAATCTGGATAAGAGGGAGAGTAGGAGATTTCTGAATGTTAGGCTGAAATTTCATCAGGGATTCTATCACCTGTGAGGGCTTGGCCTCAATGGCGCAATGTTCCTGTTGGCTGATGAAGGCAATCTAACACTGCATTTCCCACTTGGAGGATCCCTGCAGGGAAATCATCTCTGAAAGAAAAATGCTCAGTGATACTGGCTTAGCTCATACTGCTTTCATCCAGCCAGGCTAGGCTTTAAGATTTAGATACTATCAAAAAGGAAAAAGCAACCTAGAAAGGCCCAAATTAGTATTAATCATAGGAGGAAGGAATAGTTAAGCCAGGTTGGTCCTTGTGTGTGGCTTTATTCCCATTTTACACCCTCTGCATCCTCTTTTCCTTGTTCCCCAGCTCTGTCCCATGTCATTCAACACGCTCTTAGGCTGGTCTGAGTCAGTTCTGCCATGATTTTGTTTTTCATTTAGGCAAACACCACATCATGGAGTTACCTCAGCTTGACAGAAAGGGGCACATAATTTTCTGTTATGTTGTTATTGGAGTCCTGCATGCTTCAGCTGGCAAACAGATTGTCAAACATCCTTGAACAATATTTGCTCAGAATGCAAGACAGACAAGAAATCTCATATCTGCTTTTAGAATCAGCTCCTTCCTTATGTGTCTTATTTGGTTTTCTTTGCACACATTTAAGATTTCCTTTGTATTAGACCATATTCAGCGTAAGTTGCTTAGTGGGGTTTGTTGTCCAGTGAGTACTTTCTCATGTTTAAAAGTTGGTTGGATCGAGAGCTGATTTTTCCCCTTATTGCCACCCATTTCCCTTAGTGGTAGTGAATGGAAGTAAATAATAGCTTCTTTGGGGGACGAACATCTCCATCCCCACCCAGAACAGCAATCACCGGTGGGCTGAAAGCCATGTGTGGCAAATAAGTGTTGGGTCAGCGTGTCCCAGTAGCTACCAGCGTATTGTAGGCTGCTCTTAAAGATGCTCTTGAGTCTTTTCATACAGGATGCACATTGCTGTTACTGAAGACAAAGTCTCAGCTGGGAAGCATAATTCACATTGCTGTCCCTGGAGCTGAAATGATGCATGTTGCTGAAATAAAGTTGCATCTCCCTTGGTTACAAGCTGTTGCCTTGTTGGAGTCTGTTTGACCGGACATCTCAGACTCTATGAGATTTCTGTGTGCTCTGCTCTGAACAGAGCTGCAGACAGCAATAGTTTAACTGAATCAGTGTCACTGTTTTAACTCAAATACGAAGTTTAATAAGGGAAAATAATAGCTTAATTTGGAAAGGCATCTTGTAGGCCAGGGGGACTGACCTTGTGTGAGTGACTGCTGCCAAGAGGATTAGAGAGTTGTATGTTGTACTCAGAAATGTACTGTGGACATGCTGAGCTTGGCACAGAAGATAGGAAGAGTGGTCCCTTCAGTCCAATACCTTGTGTGAGCTTCAGACTTTGCAGGAGATTCCTTGGGGAATAATGTGGATCAAAAGAAGGGCTCATTCTTTCACATTACCCTGTAATTTCCTCATACAGTAGCACAGGAGGATCAAAGACTTCTCTGTCCTCTTCTTGTTTTACTGTTAATCCTTGGCACATCTCAGCACTTCCCAGGAGTGTGTCGTGGGCTGTGATGATGATAAGAAAGAAATAAGGACATTGGGTTGTCTGGTTAGGGTGGAATTTTCCTCTGCTTCTCCCCACCAGTCTGTTCTTAGCATCCATACTGTAGTTGTGGATTTTCTAGTTATCCATGGAAAGGCTTAAATCTTTCCAAGCAGCAACTAAACATATCAAGGAAAGGTGAGCAAATAGTTGAGAGGCTTGCAGTTTCTTTTGTGCCCCAGAGATCTGTTGTAAGAGACACCATGTTTTTCAGGAGACTAAGAAGTTGCTTGCTGTTGGGTGGCATTTCCAGCCAAGGCTTGGGCATGGAAGTGTTAATATGGTGAAGGCAATGACCCTCCAGGAACCTGTAGGCTCCTGCTGTCATCAATGTTGTGACCCACTTACAAAGAGCACCTCTGGTCTTGGGCAAATTGAACAGCTTTTGAGGTTACTTTTTTTCCTGACTGGTTGACTCAGGTTTCTAAATCAAATCTCTCTCTTTTCTCTGTCTCTTCAAACAAAGTCACATTTTTCTCTGCCTTGGAACAGTCTCCATGGCAGCTGAAGAGAGCAAGCAAGCTACTTATTGCTGCAGTGCTTACACTTGTAATTTCTATGTTGCTGAGCAGCTCTAGGTTGGCATGCCAATCAACTCTGTGTTTCTGATCAGTGGTCAGTCAGGCTCTAGCATTCTTTACTGTGAGGGTGGTGAGGCAGTGGAACAGGTTGCCCAAAGAAGTGGCTGTGCCGTCCCTGGCAGTTCAAAGCTAGGTTGTCAGGGCCTTGAGCTACCTTGTCTATCGTGAGGTGTCCGTGCCCATGGCAGTAGGGGTTGGAACTAGAAGATCCTTTCCAATCCAAACCATTCTTTGATTCTATGCTTCTATGATTTATTTGAAGGTTTCAATATTTCTTTACTTGATTACTGCTGACCACAACAGTCTATCACAGCCCTTCTTCTTTCCTTCCCATCCTAAGCCTGACCATCGTACTAGAAAGTCTGTTATTTCCTTCAATTCCAAATGAGTTCAGTGCTATGCTCTGGGTTTTTTTAGTATTCCTGGCCTGACGTCTCCTCTCATTATAAATTATTCTGTCTGCTTTGGCTGCATGCTTTTTCTCATTTACATTTAAGCTAATGGAAGAAGAGTTGCTTTTGATTGCATAAGTGAGCTAGATTTTGGGTCAGCATTGGTGTAAAATGAGTTCTGGCTGCATAATGTAAAATATTAGGGATTTTGAGGGTTTTAGTACCTGTAAAGCACTGCAATGACTAGAAAAACTAATATACTTCTTCCCTGCAAGTTGATGAAACTTCTTGATGCATGCATAGAATGTGAAAGGCTCATTACAGGTCTCAACACATGTACTAAAGTGTCTGCAGTAAAATATGTACAAAACAAAAACATTTCAACGTATTTGATGCTGAAGAGAGGAGAAATTAATAGTCACTGTAGACTGATGCATTTATTTTATGTTACCTGTGAGAGCTGTAAAATGAGGTTTAGGCCATGTGCTAGAAGTATACAACAGCTCTTTAGCCCTGTATTGTAGCAGTAGTTTTATCCGATACTTAAATATCTGTAAGTATATAAGGATCTCTGCTGTATTTTAGAATCAGGTACAGATTGAAGATACATTCACATTTAGCCACAGCAGGTATATTTTTTAAAATAAGTGCATTGGACTAGGCCAGAGTTGGTTTTTTTTTCTCTCTTCTTTTTTTACATGTTAAATATGCATATATATTTTTTTTTTCTTTGCAGGAGACATGATCCTTTTGTTCAAAGTATCACATTTATGCTTTGCAGCAATATCGGGTACTTAATTTTATCTGTGTATATATACAAAGGCAAGGAGACTACATCGTTTAAAAATCTCTACAGGGTGTAATTTACTTTTTTTCACTTCTCTGTCATCCTATCTGCTTTTCTTTGCCAGTTTCCAAATTCCTCAGATTCTGCTGATGCTCCTGGGGATCTGCAATGCCTTGTTGGTAGCCCAAGTGGATTGGGTGCAGTTTAGGCTACCAGGCCAAGAGTACATTATGGAAAATCCCTGTTCTGGCACAGCAGCACCTGGATGTTCCTCTGTGCATTGGGTGGCTCTGGTTTGGAGCGGTGATGCCGCTGGGCATGTAAACTTTAGTGCCTGACTGCATGCAAAACCACATGCCAAACCTGGGGAGGCAATCAGACAGCTTTGACCTAAAATATTTTTCTTTTCAGTGCTCCTATTCACTTTCTTGTAAGTTTTCCTTATGTTTTTCTTTTCTGTGGGCCCAGTGCAAAGTCCTACAAGGTCAATGGGTATATTCCTCTGTTTCACAAGTAAAACGTGCTTACATGGCAATGTGGTGGTTTGAACTAGCCATTAACAAGAATAACCTGAAAGCTGACAGATGTAACGCTAGAAATAGATGTTGAAGGTTTTTCCACCTTGGGATTTTGTATTGTTATATGGTCATTAATGCCTTGGGTAAGAGTTTGAAACTATGTCTCACCCAAAGCTAACTGCATGGGAGCTGGTATCCCTTAATATTGCAGAGCCAAACAAATTAGGTTGAATCCTTTTCTGATTTTTGGATGCTCTTCCTTCCTGCTTCTGAGATTTCTGCTGTGACTTTTCAGCTGAGATGATTAGCCACGGCAGTGCCTTCAGGTGGAGATCTTTGACATCTCCTTGAGGTGCTGGGGTGTATGAATGCATATTCAACATCAATACCAGCACCCCAATGTCCTCCCTCAACACAAAACTAGCCTTTGGGACACAGGTGAGGGATGCTTGCATGCCAGGCTTGTTAGGACATTTGTGTGGACTTAAGAGTGTACCAAATTGCCTGTGTCCATAAGTACTGAAGTGTACTATGAAGACCAGAGAAAGTTGAAAATGCTACCCAGTTCATTTCACCTTAAAACACCCTGTGTATTTGCACAGTTTGTTTATTTGTTATAAATCCGCTTTGTTGAAACAAATGTGTTTTTCGTTATATTAACAGCACTCTCATTGTTAAAGCTCTCCGCAGAACATCAGATATTTATGAAACAGATTTAGACACCAATTCTGTAGTTAAGTATTGTTTAGGCAGATCCCTGAGCCAATATGAATACAGCTATTAGAATTGAGCTTTACAAAATATTGACATTTCTCCATAAGTAATAAATAGTTTTGGAAGGGAGCTAAACAGTGTTTTATGGTTTGTCAGGGAAACGGCTTTATTTCTGAAAGTAGCTCAATATTGATATCCTCACAATGGAGTTTTGTCAGCTTCTTAGGATTGGCTTACGTGAAAGACTTTTTTGTCTGTTTACCACAGGCTTGTTCCTTCCCTCCCTTCCAGGGGTGGAAAGCAAATTGCTGGCAGGTGTGGGGAGAGGGTTGAGCTCCAAAACAAAGATGTGGCCAAAAGGCTGAGGCCATGCCTGCCATGTGGTTTACAGGAGGGATCTTGACAACACATCCACACTGAGGTGCACCAGAGCACACTCAAAGGATGAGAAAAGACATGCCTTCTCAGCATATCCCTATTTCTGCTGGTTTCAGTGGTCAGCTCTCTGCATAGTTCAGGCTGGTTTTCTTGTAGGAGCAAGAATAAATAGAAGAAATAAATAACGTAGAAGCCAATGAGTGAAGCAGGTGCTCTGTAGAGAGAAAACACTTTGGCAGCTTTGGAGAAGGATTTTCTTGAATCAGATTTGAAATAACCTGGGTTGTAGCAAGAGGAGAAAATAGATGAGTTTGGTGAAAAACAAAAGGTGATCTTCTGCTGGCAGGTTTATCATTCCTGTGGTTCTAGAGGATACAGTATGGATATAACATCTACTGTACACACAGCAGACCCTGCTTTCAGGTCTCCAGTTCATGTCTGGGAATGCAGGATGATCTGCATGCTAATGAAGTCAGTCCTAATATGTCTTGGAGAAAGAAGAGTGTAAGTAAGCCTAGCTCCATCTTCAATATTTTGTGGTTTATTCCGTTTCCTCTCTTTTATTTCAGCTGACCAGCCCACCTGCAGAATGCAGTTTGTACAGAAAACGTTGGGCTTTGGGGATGATTTAGGCGACCAGCAATGGTATGCAAAACTGGAAGGGACCTCAAATCCCAAGCCTCAGAGCAGCTGAGATCGAGGGACAGTGCACATGGTGTAAGGGGAGATGCATAGTAAATTCAAAAAGCAGCCTATGTGATATTAATCTTACAAACTGGACAGGAGGAAGCAGGACCAGGCAGCTTTCCACCCACCTCTCCCCCTATACCTCTTGCACACTAATCTGTTGTGGGGCCAGGAAGCTCATTTCTTGTAGTTCCAGTGGGTTGTCTCTTTGGGTTCAGTTATACTATGCCCTCTTCCTCAAGATAACAGCATAACACTAACAAGTTTTAAATATTAATACAGAGATCACAGGAGTGTAGCTTAGAAGCACCGAATCACTGAGAATTGGAAAGTCTAATCTGTCCTTTTGAAAGCTGTCCAATTTCTTTTTTATTTACAGCATTTGAACCATTTCACAAATTGGAAAGCAACTATCCAGCCATTTCACAGGCAGATTATGATATGTTTAAAAGAGTCCAAGGCATTTATCCAAATGCAATTGGCCATCTTGCTGACTAACATCTAGATTGGAGATATTACACAGACAGATGAACAGAGGCTATTTGAAGATGATAGTTTTCTCTTATTAAACCTGTGTTTGTAGCTCACAGCTGAAGAAATGTTTTGGATAGTCATATAAGCTGTCTGCGGCCCTCAGAAAATTCTATGGTGTGAATAGTCATTTTATGACTCCTGCGCTTGCTTCCATTCATTGCAAATGCAGAGATCAAGAACTGCTGGAGAAAGACAGTCTCCATCTGGCACTGTCTCTGCAGAGCACATGCAAGTTATACAATTAAAGATGGAAAGTGCAGGCAAAAGGCAGGGAACATACATGAGATGAAGCTACAGACAGGGAAATTTGGTTTTCCCACTTAGCAGCTATATATGTGCTTGTTCTGCATAGAAACTAAAAGATATGTTTCAGGTTGCATGGATAAAACATATATGCGGTTTAATTAAAAGGTTAAAAAAGAAATACAAACCTGGCAATCTCAGCCTCCAGTAAATCTCTTAAAGATGTAAGTGTAGTGCTCACGTGTCTGCACTTTAACATGGTCTGAATAAAAAAACTGACAGCACCTGTTACCGAAATCAAAAGTGATTTCTCTAACAATGGGATACTGGGGAAATCCTACCGGGCTTCTCTTTAATAGAGTTTGAAGGATTCAGGTTGGAAGACAGTGTATAAGATCTGCACCACTGGTTCTGATAGATGTGAACCATGCCAGAGGACAGAGATTGTTTAGGAGGTTAGAAGTTCACTCCATACATTCAGTAATAATATGCAGCTGGTGTGCCCTTAAAAAGAGATCGTAAGCTTTTTTTTTTTCCCTTTGTGAAATAGCATGTGGATTGAAAAAAAATAGTAGTCAGATTTTACACATTGAAGTCCAGAAATTCAAAATAAAAATGTATGACAGCATTTTTGAGAACTAGAGTGATTTGAAGCTAGATTGCCTAAATATAGCTCTTGAACTGCACTCTCAAACATATTAGATTACTCAATTTATAATAAATCCTGATCTACTGTCTATTAGATCAGCTCTTCTGTAATCTTTTCCTGTTTACCATGCCTCCTATGGGGATAGTTCATCTGCATTTCTAAAAGCATTACAGCATGATATTGAATAAAATTCTCAATTTTTGTGTCTTGTGCATGATAGTCCAGTTAAATTTCTGCCTGAACATTCAAAATCAGTTGCAAAATCTGGAAAGAGCAATATGGCATTATTGGATGGGCACCAAAGGATACGAGAGGTTCGCAAAGGTGGATTTGGCAGAGGTCCTGAGTAGGAAAACAGAGTGAAGATTTTAGGAACTGCCTTTTCACAGAAGGCGACCATGGTGAAGACAACAGCTGATGCTCATGTGCTGTACCACTTAATTTCCTGGTATTGCTAGATATGGCAATGTGCTGTAACTCCATGGCAGTGACATTTAAAACATGTTCTGATGTCTCTGAAGTTACCTATTTTAAATGTGATCTCATAATTTCTTGGAGAAGAATGGGTCAGAGAGGGAAAGAAGAAAAGAAAACAGTAGCTTCTTTTATTCAACTGACAGCTAAACTGGGGACCTGACACTAAAAGCCAAAAAACGTATGAAGCGCTTAAACACGCACACACACAGAAGTCCCACAAAAGCAGAAAAGTTGATACGTCACAAAAAAAAAAAAAAAGGTCAGGCTGCTGTTTGGGTTCTTAGTTTTTTATGCAAAACCTGGAAGTTTGCAATAATAGCAAGAATGTTTTTGGCAAAATGACCTTTACATAGCAAACTGGCACATGTAATAAACAGTTGATCATTGTCAGAAATGTAAAGCTTTAATTCAAAGGAGCTCTGCTAAACATATTTTTTTGGCTGTTGGAAATTGGTCCCGTGTGGTGGCTGCTTTGAAAGTATTAATTGTCTTGCTGAGAGTTGTGGTGCAGTGAGAAAGGAAGAGTTGGGGCAGATCGATTGGACGTGAGCCAGTTGCAATGATTATGGACACTTCAGTTCTCAGTCTTTGTTGTTTTATGTTAAATTCTCAAATTGAGATTTAGAGGAAAAAACTCAGGGTCTTAAGTGATTCCAGCTTGAAGTGTATTGAAACCGCTGAGTTTCATGATGTCTTGGACCACCACTGTAGGTTTCCCCCTAGTACAGGGAATTCAACATTTGGCCAAATCCACCACAGCATCAGGCCCAGCAGCATAGTCACGTGTGGGCAGAGTAGCTTTGGGCATAAAAACTGATCCCCTATTGAAAGAGGTTGGAAAAAAATCCAGAAAGGGTTTTTCCATTTGGCAGCAGTCCACAAGGGAATGGACCTTTCTTCTCTCAGATAGATGCAGCATCCTCCTCCTCTGCTATTTCAGACATTGGGTAAGAGGGAGAAAAAAGAAGAGCTATGTGTCTATTCCATTGTTGAAGACAACATGCCACGTTGAACACTCTGGGGCTATCGCTTATCTAACTTTTTCTCCCCACCAATGGTTTTTGCAAGTCTTTTGTCAGTCAATAAAGCTGCAACAACAAAAACCACAACTCCAACCTCTCCAAAAGCAGTGCGTGAACTTCTACGTTCACACACAATTCTGACTCAGCTTCCCCGGATAATGGCATGTGTGAGTACAGGGGAGAGCTGTTTGATGTGAAACCTGCAGTAAAAATTAATCAGTTTCTCTCAAACACGTGGAAGGAGCTGTACATAATTTAGGGGCTAATCTTACCTTTTTGATTCTCTGGCCCACAGCTCCTGGATGGCACTGGCATGTGGCTTTTGGTCTTCCAGCAGACAACCATCAAGAAATGATTTTGCAGGGTGATGTCTTTTGCAGCACAGACTCAGTAAAATGTTGCAGTCCACCTGTGTTTTAACAATTGTGTTGATGGATACCTGTTTATGCAGCTCTTAGGGATGGTCCTGCGTGTGCAAAGCTCAACCTACATGCTTCTTGACTTCAGTCATCCTTTTCTGTCATCTTACAGTGAGTTCAGTGAAAGGCACCCCCCCAAATAAAAGGCCAAGCAAAAATTGGAATATATTTATTTTCAAATAATAATTCTTTTCTAGGGAGTTTCAGAAAATGTTCTGAAATGCTTTTGAAAATGCTTGTAGAGAACTAATTCCCATGAGATATGTTTATGTGACAGGGAAGAGAAAAACAGCTGTGATATAATCCTCCAACTGTATTAGGTTTGGGTTTTTTTTGTGCTGCTTCTTTCAAGACTTGCCTAAACCTTATTTGCTATGTAAATATGACTTGTACCTTCTTTCAGTAAAAGAAGTGATAAAAAGGGATGCTGTAAGCAAAGGATGTGGTTGACAAATATGAAAAGGGCAAAACCAGCAGAGAGGTAGGGAGGTACCTTCAAGTTCTGTGTTTTCCGCAGCCTTTCAGAAACCAGCAATGCTCTATTTGTCTTAGCACAACAGCAACATGTGTAAATTGTGAATGCAGCCTAGATGTGCTCAAGAGGGATTGCTGTATCCAAGTGATTGAGATGCTGAACTCCTTGGATTAGTTGTACCTCAGTTGCTTGAGCATTGTACCAACTGCAGCGCAGGGAGCAGGCACGGGCTTTTGGCCACTGGCACCCCAGCACATCTGCTTAAGCATCAGGCTCAGGAGCACAGAACTTGCTGGACAGTGAAGTCATCATGGTTTGCTTGGACCTTTTGCATGAAACTTGGAGGGCAGCCTCTCTTTCCAGTTATATGAGCAAACGCTGGCTCATAGCCATCAGGCTAAACCTTTGGATTGCAACCTCCAGGGGAAAGCCTGACAGATGTCTTCTGTCACCTGTTACCTAGCAAAAGCCAGTGAACCTTACCCAGGAAATCTTGTCTGCAATTTCTGCTTGAGGGGCAGCTAGTTATCTTCATTCATTGGACAGAAAATGCATGACGTCTCTTAAGTGTTTTCAGTTATTGAATACACTGGGTCACAGGCTGGATATTTAGGTGCCAGAAGAAAACTATGAGAGAAAAGGTAGCTTAGTAGTGATCACAAGTAGCCTTGCTTGAAATCAAAGCTGCTTTTGCAATAAGAAAACACTAGCCAGAGTCACCTGGGAAAGCAGTCTCCCATGTCTGGGAGCACCAGGAAGAGGTGGGCAGAGTAGAAGGTAAGATGATATGTGGGCTAGATTTTCCTGGTAGCAGATATGAAGTGCTGGTCTTAGGCCAGTAGTGCACTTGTTATGGTAAGCCAGGAAAGGGGAAAACAAGGACCTGGGGGAGGAGGAGAGGAAGACAGGCAGATTTTTCTCTAGGAGCAAATCCCTCCCATGATTTTCCTTCCACCAGAATTTCTCCTCCAGGAGCCTGAGTTGTGCGTAAAAGTTGGGAAATAAAAGGAAGAAGAGAAAAAACTAACAATTTCTTTTTCTTGCTAGCCAATATGTTGGGAGTAGAGCTGTTCCTCTGGGAGTTGCAATTACTCCCCTGCGGATGCTGGAAATGTTTTGAGGTTTTTTTTTACTTATAGCTGGCGCTCTAGGCTGAATGATGGCAAAACTTAGCCTTCTGCTATTAGTGCCAGCTCTCTAGATAGAGCAGGGAAGAAAAAAAGTGAAATACCACTTTGGGGTGTTTCTTATGAAGAGATGTTTCCACAGCCACAATTCACATCCTTGGTAGTACTGTGAAAACACCTATCATAGAATCATAGAATAGTTAGGGTATCGCAGTGCTGTACGTCATGGAATGGAAGTCTGCAAAGTCTTGGATTTGAAGCCTAGGAGTAAAAACTGAGTCTTACCCAAAAGCTGTCTGGAAAGTCTTGATATAGCAATGCATGGTAAAAAACAAGTAGTAAAAGTAAAATAACCAAGATTATACATTTTTAGTTGTAATAGTGTTGATGATTTTTAAAGGTTAGTGCTTGCCTATAAGCAAAGATTGTATTATGAAGTATTATCTGAAGAATCCTTCTGTTAAAGTGCTGCTGCAATGCTGCTTTACCTGAGTTAAAAATTCACAGTTTATTGGCAGCCCAAGTTAAGCTGGAGGTTTGATCTCTGTTCTGTGCTGTAGGATTTAGGTAATTTTGCACAGATTGCAGTCTTCTCTTCATGGTTTTGCTTGGATTTGAGAATCATTTATATGTAAATGATCCTGATGTCTTGTTCTTCCCCTTCTTACCAATTAACTTTGTTTTAAAGCACACGGTTCTGTGAGGAAAATCAGCAAGCGGTGCTGCCTGGGGCAGGTGAAGCTGGGTGGTGTTAGCATGGTGATCATGTTTGCTGGAGCTCATTACCAAATTGACTTGCTGCATAATCAGACCTTTGAACTGAGTTCAGTGGTATCCCATTCATCTCACTCCGTTAGGCCACTTCATGGCAGCTTTTATGTCTTCTTATAATTTGTCCTATGTAAATAGCCAAGGTGTTTATTATTAAAAGCAGCAAGAAAGCCCAGTTGAACAAGAAAAATCTTGGAAGAATATGCCCTCAAAGAGATTTCAACTCTAGTGCCAAGGGGTTTATTAAAGATAGAACAACTCTCTTTTTGTGGCAGAAGGAAAATGCCATTAAATCCCTTTGCCTTGCTGCTACAGTACACTTGCCAGAGCTACTCCAAAAACAACATGCCAAGAGATATTGAATGATCGTCAATGAAAACTAGACTCAAAAATGCAGTACCCCTGTGTGTGGATCAAGGGGAACACCAGGGTGCTCAGTATATGTTTCTATATGCTCACAAATATCTCTAAGAATTATTTTAAGGAGGGATTTGCTAGTTTTGGCTTTGCAACTAAATCTGCTTTATCTGCTTGGTACCTCTGCCTGTAGTGTACAAGCATAGGTTGTTTTGCAAATGGAAAAGAACTTGTTATTGCACAAGTAAATGGGAGAATTTACAGGTTGTATTACTATGAAGGAATAAAATATATACTCATGTACCTGCTGTTGTAAAACAGATAATATCTGCAAAAGTTCTCCACAACTTCTTGTTCTTGTTGATCTAGCACAACTTTGAGCAAAAACTGGAAGAAATCTGTCGATGTCTGTAGGAGTTTGCATTGTACTTGTTGGAGTTCATTCAAACTCAGGGTTCATAATGGAAGGGAGGTGGCATGAGAAGGCTGGAAAATCTGATCAACGAGCTTGGGAGACTTGATTTCAGATCAGTGTCTTGGCGCTCAGGTGGGTTAGTGCCTGTTGCGCTATTGCTCACCTTTTTGAGGCTGGTTTTTTTTTCCCCAAGGACAGTAGAGCTCAGATTTTTAAACTGAATATTTTCTTGAAAAATACTGATCCCTCAGAAAATTATGTGTATGATGCTGCTGAATTTTAAAGTTTGAGGAGAGGTTGTCTCAGGCTTGGAGTAAAATTACCTAAAACTGGAGGAAGTGTGTGTTTCAACTGCTGTGTTATTGATTACTCTGGGGCAGAATTGCTCACAGCACCATGGACTTAAATTACTTAAATAACGAAACCCTCTATTTTACACTAAAGGCAGGCCTCTCTATGTTTGAAATAGATCGGCTTGAGTGAACTCCAGTGACAGGAATATCGTTATATGTATACATTATAATATTATACTAATAACATTATAATATTATGCTAATAACATTATAATATTATACTAATATTGCAGAAATAGTGAGTGTGGTTGTCTTCACTGGACCTAGAAGAGAGGACAGTCTCCACTCTCAGGAGCTTGCAGGCTAAGCATGCTCACACAGCCGGATAGTTAAGAGGCTGGTCCTTGGGGGGACAGGGTGATTCTCACATTTTAATTTCTGGTTAGGCTGGAGCTCACACTTGGCTGTCTTTAATGTAGAAACTCCAGTTCGTGTTGCTGGACATGGAGCAACTGTGACTTTGAATGCTCAAAGAAGTGGGATGGTAGGGAAATGTGGTATGGGAATTAAAGAGAGAATAGTATCAGACAAGGATCAGACAAGCCTGTTCATATGGCTTCCTTGCCTGCCTTTCCCAGGCAGCCCCAGTGCTTCCCCAGGCAGAGATTGAGAGGGCACTTGTAAATATCTGGCACTTAATTGGAGTAAAAGCGTTACATTGAGAGAAGCAGGAGGGAGAGGCAAAGGAGATGGGAGAAGCAGGCTTCTTCACAAGCTGTGCACAGCTTGGGTGATGGAGGAGCAATTGGAGGTCACCAACCTCAGTTTCTGCACCTGAGATTTCAGGTCAAGCCATAAAGAAATCCCTATGAAGCTCCAGTGTATGCAAGCACCTTGGTCTAAATAGGAGGCAAATTACGGTAATTATAAGGTAGGCATCCTTCAGTATTCGCCACATGCAGTATTAAGGGAAGCTATTGCAGAATGTTTGTAGGTTATAGGATGGAGGATGTGTTTGTAGGATGGGTTAATGCATTTCTAAAGCAGGTTCCCCATCTCTTGCTGTTTTACTGCTCATAGCAGGTTTTAAATTAAATAGCCTGTTGAGCATTAAACTCTGGAGGATTGGCTGGGCTGACATGCACCTTTGCATCTGCCACGTGGCCTGCAGCTCAAGGGGCCAAGCACTGCTGTTCAGATGAAGCAGCAAAGCATGAACCTGAGAGAAAATGAACAGCTTGCTCTAGAGAAGAGTCTTGCGTTCATCCCTTTGTGTACTGCTGTTTTGGGAATGGATTTGTGGTATGGGGCTTTTTTTATTACACCATGGAAAATATTTTTCTGTCCAAGCCAGCTGGGTCTTCAGTAACACTAAAAAATTAAAAGCACTTCTGTGCTAGGTGTTCCCTAAAAGATGGAAAATAAGATTTTTGCATTAAAATGCCAGGAAGAAAAATGGTGAGGGCATAAAGTGCTGCTTTACTTTTATCAGATGCTAGTGCTTCTGGAAAATCGGTTGTGCTCCAGCAGTCATTATCCCCCTGTGTGCTTCTCTCTCTTTGTACTCCAGCCTCGATCTGAAAGGTGGCTGTGCAGCAAGCCTCGAGTTAGCTGTAGTTCTAACGACACCCCACGGGCCACCGCAGTCAGCAGAGGGGGCATCCTTGGGACCTAGGCTTGGGTCCCTGTTTTCCTTCTCTTTAATCAGCTATGCCTTTGTTTCAGGAGTGTCAACATCAGGGGCTCTAAGCCCGGGGAGCACCACAGCCAGCACTACAGCACGGATGGTCACCAGCAGCAGCAGCCGCCCCACCACCACCTCGGCCTCAGGCAGGAGGAACAGGAGCACCAGCACGCCATCGCCTATGGCTGACGTCCCCGATGAAATGACCACGCACCTCCCACCTGCTTCCTCCCAGCTGCCACCAGCTGGTGCAGAGAGCTGCGATCCCATGGAAGCCCGTGATATTATGTGGTCTCGAACTCGTCAGGGCCAGGTGGCAAAGCAGCCGTGTCCTATGGGCTCGATAGGTGAGTTGAGGGCTGGGAGGACACAGCAAGCTGTCTCCGTTTGCCCATGCGACACTGTGAGTGTGCAGCCAGGTTGCTCCAGGCCTCTGTGGCACATGTGCTTCCCTCAGTGGATCGTACTGATGCCTTCTCTCAGGTCTGCATTGCTTTGGTGAGTTGTGGCAAGCAGCTGTCTGGGGCCAAAGCCTTAATACATGGAGCACATTTTGCAGGATCTTTAGCATCCCAAGCTCTGTCCAAAAGAGAGTAAAGCTAATGACCTTGTGGGGTTGAGCTTGATGTGCTGTAAGAGCTTCTGCTTCCAGAAGTTATGTACAATATGCCTGCTGTCTCTGGTTTTGCCTGTATTTGTAGATCCTGGGCTCAAGATTTGCTTGATTGAGGGTGGAGGAGGGAGTAGGAGGAAATAAACAAAACTTACATTTTGAAGATCTTTGCTGCACTGTTTGCGTTGTGGCCAGCATTTTGGAGCGCTCCTAAACCAGTGTGAGTGATTTTTCAGACCGCAGACAGCATCCAGTGTGATCAGCAGGGAAAGCAGGGGAGGAAACAAAGCCAAGTCTTTCAAAATGGTTTATTCCTTATTGGATTTTTCTCCTTTTCTTCTACTCTTCCCCCCAGTTGTTTTCTTCCAAAAAATTGCTTTTGGAAATTCTCTGTCCAAATGAAAATATAGTCAAATAAAGAATGGGGTTTGGCATATGGTTTAGTTTGCCAAATTTTAACAAATGCAGTTTTCTAAAAGTACTTATTTTTCAAGTGAGTCTTGATGTCCAGCTGAAAACCTGCTTGCCAAGAAGAAATCAGAAGTTGGAGAAAATGTGTGAAAATAAGGGAAGGAGGGATCTGGCTTGCAGAGGAGACTCTCTTAATTCTCTGCTCCATTGCCCTGGAGAGCCGTTTACACCTTGGTATATGAATGCTGACTCTCTGTTGAATTTGGAGAGGTCACGCTGATAAAAAAATATGTGTTAAAGTATGAGAGGCATGGGAAGACATCAGTCATGAGAATAGGTAAAGACCATTTTTGCTACCTTTCCAGCCCCACTTGGTAAATTTAACGCCAAAAGTATTATGTGTTTTCCAGAGAGGGGAAAGTAGACTCTGAACTGAAACTGTGGAAAGGAATGGAGAGGAGAGGAGAGGAGAGGAGAGGAGAGGAGAGGAGAGGAGAGGAGAGGAGAGAAGAGAAGAGAAGAGGAGAGAAGAGGAGAGAAGAGGAAAAGGAAGGCTGGATGCAGGGAGCCCTTTCCTAGGCACGAGAGCTGGGTGAAAATAGCTAAGGAAAAAAGACGATAACCCAACCTGTTGGTAGGGGATGTTAAGAAGCCTTCCCATCTCTAATTTCAGTGATTCATTTGACTTGTTAAAAGCTGTGGTGTATTAACAGTGAGCTGCTTCCAACTCCCTTTGAAGGCATAAGCCAACTCTCACTGGTTTCAGTTGGTGCTTCCATCAGACCTAGCCTTGTAATTCACTCGTCTGCTGAATAGTTTGGCTCTGCACTTTGTATAATGCAGACTCTAGACTACATGTTCAGGCTTTCTTTCCTTTTAAAGATCTTTAACTGCACCGTTTCAGATGCATTTCTCTTTGCCTGGAAGGGCCTGAGGTGCTCTGCTGTCTTTTGCAGCAGGGATCTGGGGTGGCCGTTGCCAAAGAAAACTCTCCTGTGAAGTCCCTCTTGACAGCAGGGAGTGGACAGTAAAGCCCAGTGTTACATCTTGGCATTCATAGTGTTTAAACTTTTGTGTGTTTCCACCCAAATGGTTCAATGATGATTCAGAGCAGTAAATCCTACATAAAGCAGCATGGAAGTTGAGGCACAGGGTCTGATCCCAGGGCACCAGCTGTGGGACAGACCACTTGAGGTGCTGGCTCAGTGTTTGAGATACAGCTTTGATTTCTTAGTCCCTAGCATCTTTCCTGCCTGGCCTAAAGGCAAAAACCTCTGTCCATAGTCTCTGGCAAAATGGAGATAATATCCTTGTGCTAACTCATGGGTCTTTTTATGTCTTAGGGATAAGACGATGTGAGACTAGGACACTGAAATGACTCAGAAGGGTCCTAGTGAGATCCTAAGCACTAATAAGCTCCCAGGCTTTGCGTGAAGTATCCATCATTGCGAACTAAAGCCTGTGACATGGGGTCCTGGGGGCAAATGCAACTGATAACACTGAACACAGTGGCTTTCCTTTTCCAGGTGTTGCAACATTCCGGTGTCTTGCGCCAGATGGGATCTGGGATCCCCAAGGACCTGATCTCAGCAACTGTTCTTCTCCGTGGATCAACCACATTACTCAGAAGGTAAAACCCTTCCCATGTTGACCACACTGAGCCTATGCACTGACCTTCCTGAGCTCCCTGGTTGTTTTCACAACAGGGAACCCAAAGTGACCGACACATAAAGCGTGAGCCATATGAGGTAATGAGGAATTGCAGGGAGAAAGCAAGATTGTAAATATCTGTTGGAAATTAATTCAAAGAGGGTGAGGGAAAGGCAAAGGAGAGGGACTGGAGAGCAGAAAGAGACTAGAGTGAGCGGCAGTTCTTGTTTGTGTCAAGAGAAGGAGGAAAAGAGTGGAGGAGGTGGGTGGTCATGTGGAAAATACCAACTTATTGCAGAAGGAAACTTTCCCTTTCATGCATCCCCAAGGATTTTCTCATGCCACGCAAGCACAGGATAAACCCTGTAGTTGAGAAATCTTTACCAAAGAAAGGCAGGCTCGATATGAAATGTTTGCGTTGCACTTCTGACTTTCTGTTTTTAACTTCTGCCCAAATTGTAAAGGAACTGATGGAATAGAAAACAATGCTGCAGTAATGCATATCTTTTGACTCTTAAGTCCCTTGATGAATGTTTTGTAGCACTTCATCATTTATCAGTGTTAAAAGTGCATTAACATGTGACAATAGAAGTTCAAGACAAGCAGAGCTTATTTGATAGCAATATGTTGAACGTTTTTGTTATTAATGCACAGTGGTGCTTTCAGCTGATTTCGTTACAAACGGAGACCAGATGTGTGTTTACGCCACAGAGTCTGTGGGCTGAATCCTTATTACTGCAATCTGTGGGGATTTATTCGCTCCCTTAGCCAGAGTGAGCGAGTCCCATCATCACAGGCTAGCTGTGCTGCTGTGTGGGAGCAGCACTGCACTCCCAGAGAGACAGTGCTTGCTGGCGAACATGATGGGGTGACCCTACAAACAAGACTCTCTGGCTTTCTCCTCCCTGTTCCCCATCTTAACTGAGGTGCAACAACCTGTGAATCTCTAGCACATACACCGCTGATCATCCCTGTATCGCATCATCTATATTTATACCTATCCCTCCCCAAAGACAAGGGAAGATATCAATTAACATGGGACTGCTGTGACATGGCACAGCCATTACAAAGCCTGTGGTCCTTCTGTCCCATGTGGGAGGGTGGGCAGCTTTCCTGCCATACACTCAGCTAGCTGGTTAATAAAAACTGCCTTTGCTGGTATTAGCAGCCATGCAGCTCTTGTTTTATGACCCACATACTTATCCTGGAGGGGTTAATATTACTTACTCTAGCCATAATTCACAAAGGCAGCTGGGAGACCTCTTGCTGCTCAGTGAAGATGTCTAGGCCGTTAACCATTAGCAGAGGGGAATAATAGCCTGCACTGATGAAATCTCCATCAAGGTTAGGCTTATTTTATTTGAAACCCCAGCTATCATTTGCGTAAGAAATGAGCCCCATTTAATTTGCTATGCGCTTTCAAAGCAGGCTAAAATTGGAAGCCAGGTTTTCAGAAATTCCGGGCAGGTTAAAATTGGGACTGGAGATAGCCATTTTGTTTTAATTGTTATTATTTTTCTGGAGAAATTTAGTTATGTTCAGCTTTGGGAAGCTTTCACCAGTTGGTGGGAAGACTATAGGGATCTGCCAAATGACTCTGGGATCCACTGGGATCTTGGAATATGTGGACCAACCTCTATTGAGAGCTGCTACAAAAACATCAAGACTTTCCAGGAATGATTTTTGAGAGGAAAGCCCTGCCAGGCTTGCCCAGGGGCTTATGCTGGGGTTTGCATTCAATAAGATACTTATAGCAAACACAGTTCTAAGTTACTAATGAAATAATCGATATCCACTTGGTTTCCCTGCCCAAGCAAGAGGCTTGGAAATCATCACTGTGCTTAAGACTGATTCATCCATAAATTAGGCACTTGTTTCTCGTGTCCTTGCTGTGGATGAGACACTTCCCTGCCCCAAGCTTGTAGACTTTTTCCAGCACCTATCTAATGCTGAAGAACAAGCCTTCCTCCTCTCAGCAAAGCCAGCTCCACTTCTTGCTGCTGTGGGAGCATCTAGAAGAAGCTGTAAGCCAGCCATACTTCGGGGGTGGTCACACCCTGCAGCTCAGCTCTCCTGCATCGCTAGTGCTTGAGTCCTCCTTGGCCACCTATCCCATAGCATCCGGAGCTGCAGCACAGCTTACAAAATGGCTAGAAATGCTTCTTTGTCAGGCAGGGTTCATACCTGCTCAGTATGTCTCCGTTCCTAGTCTGATTTGTCTCCCAAAAATACGCTCTTCTATCACCTGCTGGGACCAAGCTGCTCAGGAAGAAGGGTGATGGGTCCCCTGGAGGGATTTCAGCTAAGCCAGAGAGGATGGTAGGGGAAATGCTGTGCTTGCTTTCATATCTCTCTAGGTGAAGTAAGGATTATTACTTGCTGCTTTTCTTTCTCCTGCTGTGCTCAAACCGTAAGTTGGGTGTTTGCCTGCTTGCATCATGGTATTAGGTTTTACAACCCTCTATTAGCTTCCATTAGAGTTATTGTGCTTGATGGAAGATCAGAACAAATGTCCGCTTCAGCAATTCATTGGCCTCCTGACATTTACTTTAACTTTATTGTTGGTGCCTACTATGCCCTTGTAACATAGCAGGAGAATAAACTTGCCAGTGCGATTGAATTATGCACTGCTACCTGGGTTATTTCTAAAGTCAAGCAGTAAAAGGAAGCAAAAAGGTCAGTTTTAGATACATTGCTTCGTCCTGATCATGAGGTCATACATTCAGTCTCAGCCTGTTTGTTTTACCTCTTGCTTTCATCACTACTGTCCTTAGTGCAGTGTGTGACTTGCCTGAAAATAACTTTTCCTTGCTCCAGCTTTCAGTTGTTGGTGCTTCCTAGGAGGAGAGGCACCACTACGCTCTGCTTCAAGCCCCTGAAAGAGAGGAGGCAGAGCAGAAAGTGTTGTGTTCTTCATGAATGCATAAAAAGCCTCAAACTTTGCCATCCATGAAGCACGTGCCATCCATGTTCATGCAGCCCTCCTGAACAGCCTAGATGATATAGTCGCAAAGAACAGAAAAACCTTAGGGTTCAAAGTACCTTTATCAGGTTTTGTAGATCTGCTAGGTTGTGCCTGGCAGAGGGAGTGGAGTTTTGTGGAGGACATCACCACACGATCGTGTCCAGGCCTGAGGGTGAAGTTACAGTCCTGATGACACCACAGTGAAATCCTCCATCCAGGTTGCTTTTGACAGTATGTTTTCAGAGTGCCATCATGTACTGGATGGAGCAGATGCTATAGTTGATGGGTTGATAAAGGGACATTAAATGCAGTTTAAATTGTTTGAATACCATAGTTTCAAAACCACTTTTTCAGTGTTCTCTAGTTCAGAGGTACTGTGTGAAGAGCAGCAGTCAAATTTGGTTCGATAACTAGTATTTATAACTAGTTAGTTATATCCTTAGGTATTATCCAATAAAAGAAAAAAGTAAAGTTGAATGGAACAGGATGCTTATTGTCCAAAAAAAGAGAATGGTAGATATGTTCTCTTTTCTATGAATGTACACATGTATAATGGAACCTCCGCCAGTGAAAGAAAATAGCCATGAAGGCTTTACAATGTCAGAAGGTAGCCCACAGCCCCTTTTTCAGCCTTGCTACCTGACTGCTGGCAGGCGATGGTGCCTGATAAAACCTGTCAGATGTTTGGCCCTCCAGAAAATAGCATCAGCTCCATGGCCTTTCCAGCTGACTGGTCCATCTATATATCACTGTTTTTAAAAATCCTGGTTCAGTCTTTCATGCTGTCTTTTGGTGGTTTTTTTCATATCAGTCAGCCTCAGGCTGCAGGAAAATATTTTTGCCTTTATGACCACTAGTGTTTCAGCACATTTGCTCCCTTCCCAGCATCTTTCTTATTTCTTCCGAATTTTCTTCCCTAAATACTTTTTTCCTTCAATTTTTCTCATTTTTATTCTTCTGACCTCTTCTGCAGTCATTTCCCTCTGAGAAAGGAAGGGCTGAAACAGTGAGTGATGCTATATGGGAGAGTCATTGTTAGTCTTTCCAGAAAAGGTTCCCTGCTTCTGTTCCTTGGCATATATGAAACAGGCAGGAACATATGCCCTCTTCAACAACTATTATTTCACAGTCTTTCCATTCATAAGAAGATGCAAGATAATGGTACAAACTTGGAAAATACTAGCAAAATGCTGCACAACATGATTTCAGGTATGCTCATTTGTAAATCTGGCCTGAATTCTGCCAGTATGCTCAAATGGAAGAAGTAAGCAAATTTTTTGACAGAGCTAGAAAACTGGATTTTGTGCGTTGGCATTTTTGTCAAGGAACATTTTTTTCTTTCCTTCAGATTAGCATTCCAAGACTAGATTTAATCAATTTGTAAGAGGGAAAATAAAAATCGCCCAAACCAACCAGAAACCCAATTTATTTTGAACAGATTATTTTATTTTATCCCGGAATCCTTTTTCTCGTTTGTCTTTAAGTCTAATTTTTTCATAGCCAAGATAGAAAATTAAAAAAAAAACCCCAAACCCTAAATTAGAGAGAAATGCATTATTTTTAACTCCCTTTGTTGTTTATGAACCTCTAAGTAGAAAGCCCAGTTAATTGCACATTTTTTCCTTACTTCTTGCTGACCTGTTACTGACAGCATGACCCTGCAAAGATTTTGCCTGTGTTCCTATCTGATGAGGAAGGTTTGGAGAGGTGCTATATAGAATGGAAATAAGTTAGTAATGCGTCCTTTTGGGCAGCAGTGAGCTTTGCTGAGCATTATGTAGAATTACTCAACAAAGGGCCTCAATCCTGTTGTTGTAAGAGACCAGACATATATCTTTGGCCTGGACTATTCAGCCAGCATTTGGGACTTGTAGCAGAAGCTGGATTTGGTGGGTTTGCATAGGAGATACCTTCAGTGGAAAATGATCAAAAGAACTGGGGAAATTAGCATTAAGATGTCGTATGGCCATCATTTCGGATACCCCTCTCATTATGCACAGAGGCAGAATGGAGTGTCTCAGCACTGTTGCAGTGACTTGTAACTGCTTTTTCTGGTGATAATGAATAAGTCTGGAAATGAGTGTCAGTGCTAGGAAGCAGCTTCATCATCTGTCAACTAGACACGTTGTCCCAAGGGAATGGCACATCTCTGTGTTTTCAGGAAACCTGGGTGTACTAAATGAGTTTGGGTAAATACTTCTATGTCCCCAGAGTTCACAGATTTTGAACTTTAATGTGCCTTTTCTCAGGCATTTCTTCCATTGTTGCCTGTATTTGGGGTGTTTACTTGGTCACACTAGAATTCCTCTGATTTGCAGATTTTAAAATTAGTCCAAGATAAAAGGAAAAGGATTATTAATGACCAACCCACACCATTTTTGTAGACAGGTAGGAAGAACAGCAGCCTGCAGTTAAATGCAACCAGAAACATATTACAGGGGAAGAAAACTCTTGGGCTTGCCTACATGGGAACTGACCAATTTACTCTGTATGCTAGTTGGCATAGGTGCATAGTCCAAGAGAAAATGTATGCACCAAATACTGGGTAGAAGGGGATTTTTTCTAATATATTTGTAATAAAC
>NW_009927664.1:88125-88581 GCF_000696875.1 Nestor notabilis | reverse complement strand
TCTACAAGGCTTACGGAAACACCAGTGATGAACTGCAGGAAAATGTTGAAAATGATTTCTTTACATAAAGGGATTTGATGCAGTCATTCTTTAATGTTCTGGGTGCCAACAGAAGAGGTCAAAATTCAGCTTCTATGCTGATGTGTGGCTTTCTTCAGCTGCTTATGAGAGCAGGCAGCTGTAAGAATAAGATCTTGTTTCTATGGCATTAGCTCTGTGTGTAACAAAGAAGAAATAATTCAATTTTTGAATATGTTATCATCACTCTAATGGGAAGAACAACACATTATCTCTTTTATTTATCTTCTCTATATCATCATATGCTTTAATTCTCTGAAGATGAGCATATGAACATCTTCAGTTATATTTCATTAAATCAGATTGGCTGTTGCTGTCAAATTGATGGAAGTAAGTTATTCATTTATAACTCAGCTAATTGATTTACAGAGAGGTAGA
>NW_009927664.1:72209-88094 GCF_000696875.1 Nestor notabilis | reverse complement strand
TCCCTAGAATCTTGCTTTTATAATAAGCACCAGAAATTGAGGGAACAAGAGAAATACCTGCTCTCTAACTGTCGGAAAATAAGACAATTGGAAATTTCATATGAAGAACCCAACAGAGCTGGTCCTTGAGCCTGAAAGATAAGTGGGAGCTTCATTTAAATGTCATCCTGTGCAATTTCTCCTTATCCTTGACATATTCCCCATGGATAGGCGTTGCAGATCACAGAGTAGTATATAACAAAAAAAGCCCAGGAACCTGCAATGGTGTTTTCGTAGTGGGTTGCTTGTAGGAAGGAGATGGGACAAGCTGCCTTGTCCTCTGTCTCAATGGCATAGAAGAAGAAAGAGCCACCAGACAGGGAGAGCAAAACAGAGCAAGAAAGGGGTAAAAGTCGAAGGGGGAAAGAGAGAGTTTCCCAAATAATTACACAGTGAATTTCTCTGCAAGAGATTTGTGAGTTTTATGACTCAACTAGACAATAAAGGTCATTTAATAGAAGATTCAGCCAAACAGCCTACTTGGTTTTCCCTTACAGCAAAGCCTTTACTTGAAGCCTTAAGCCTTTTGCTCCTGAGTTAGCATGCTTTTATATGCTGAGAATCACTAGCCTCATTACAGATGTAGTGGCTAGTGTGTTAAGGAGCACGTCTCGTGCACGGAAATGCAAAGTGATAAATTAGCACCTGAGTACTAAATCCATATGATGCGAATTGTGAACATTTTTATCTTATTCATCCAAGTTGTCATCTATTTTTGTTCATTTTACAAATAACTTTTTTTTTGCACAGGAATTGTAACAAAAATCATCTTTATGAAATAATCTTCTGGAATCAGAAAGAGAAGATTATGTCTCTTTCTTGACAGGAGAGACTATTTACATGTTTGTTGTTTTTTTTTTCAAGTGGCATTAGGTAAGATAAGGGGACAAGCTAACTAAAGCCCTCCTTAGCATGGGCTTCCTATGGAAAGCAATGCCATCATTACTTGCATCTGTTGCAGTACAAAGAAGCAGCAGCCCCTCAATTCCAGCAGTGCCCTGTGAGAAGGTCAGAAATTGTTGTGTTGAAGTCAACATCGTGACCATAGCTGGAAAAGCCACTTGTGTTTAAACTATACGCAAACAAGGCGTCCCTGCCCATGGCAGGGGGGTTGGAACTAGATGATCTTTCAGGTCGCTGTCCTAGTTCCAGCTGGAATAGAGTTAATTTTCTTCCTAGTAGCTGGTGCCATGCCATGTTTTGGCTTGAGTCTGAGAACTGTGCTGATAACACAACGATGTTTTAGTTGTTGCTCAGTAGCACTTACCCTGATCAAGGTCTTTCAGTCTCTCATGCTCTGCCATGAGGAGGGGCACAAGAAGCTGGGAGGGAACAGAGAACAGGACACCTGACCCAAGCTAGCCAAAGGGGTATTCCATACCACATGTCATGCCCAATATATAAACTGCGGGGAGTCACCCAGAAAGGGCCGATCGCTGCTTAGGTTGGGCTTGGTATAGGCCAGCAGGTGATGAGCAATTGTGTTGTGCATCACTTGTGTTTATTGTTTTTTGTTTTTTTTTCCTTTTCCCTTTTTAGTTTTATATTCTCTCCCCTTGTTATTTCCCTTGTCATTATTATATTTAGTAGTATTATATTGTACTTCAGTTATTAAACTGTTCTTATCTCAATCTGTGGGTTTTACGTTCTTTCAATTCTCCTCCCCAGCCTGCCTGTGGAAGGGGTAAAGGGGTGAGTGAGCGGCTGCATGGTACTTAGTTACCAGCTGAGTTTAAACCATGACAGTCCTTTCCAACCCAAACCATTCTATGATTCTATTACATGATCAAACCATGAAGAGCCTTGCTGTAGTTTCCTTCTTGGAAACTTCATTTCTTCCTCTCTTCTTCTCCTCTTCTTCTTCTGGGGAGTTGATTTATGTAACACTGTGGTGTTGGAAGGGACTAGAGTAACATCAAACTAACAGCCAGGGACAACCTTTTCTTCTGCTTTCTTAACTGCAGATGAAGTCGGGCGAGATGGCTGCCAACATTGCCCGGGAGCTTGCAGAGCACACAAAAAACCACTTGTACGCTGGTGACATCGCGTACTCTGTGTCTGCCATGGTCCAGCTGGTGAACTTGCTTGATGTGCAGCTCCGAAACCTGACTCCAGGCGGGAAGGACAGTGCTGCACGCAGCTTAAATAAGGTAAAGACAAATGGGCTTGGGAAAGGACAGGAGGCTGAAGAAGGGTTTGGCTCTCCCTGGAGAGCTATTATAAATGTCTTGCTGAATGACTGCAATTTTAGGGCAGTGATTCTTTCTTAGTAGACAAAGAGTACCTGGCAGTTTTTTGTTTACAGTGTATTTTATTCTGCTGAGAAACAAAAAGGTTGTAAATGCCAAGTGTACTACTGGTCCTGGGAAATGTATACCCTTAAATGCGTACATATATGAACTCCAGGTACTTACTGTGGTCTCAGATCTCATAGCTCAGTATGCGAATAACTCAGGTGATGCCACAGCCATTATTTTGGACTTGTGCCAGTGTGAGCAAGACCAGAATTTTGCCCAGCATTATCCAGTACTGAATCTGTCTGAGAAATGCAATATAATATGATCCAGAAAAGCTGAGTATTTAAAGCCCCAAGAGACAGAGTCTAAATTTTTATTTTTTAATCCCATAACATTATAAAATGCTGATGTGAAGGTCAAATGAACACTTTCATGCATTAATATAAACAAATAAAAGCAGACAGAGGCATTTATTTACACTGGAAAAACATTTACCAAAGGCACATAAGATACCATCGTGTTTACATCTAAGTTCTTCTGGATGGTTTAATATTAGAGGGCCCTTTAGTGATGACCTCTGACTTAACCCAGAAGAACATTACTGCATGATGAGGGTGTGGTTTTTGTGCCCTCTGTTTGACAAATATTAGTATTAGTCCTTTTGGCACTTCCAGAGTTAAGTGGAATTGTTACACACTAAAGGTGCTAGAAGTTTCCCATTGTGAGAGGAAATATGGGCTGTGGACTCTGTAAGAATGCATTTGAAGTTGGGGATTTCCTTGGTTCAAGGCCCTTTTCATCACAGAATCTCATGTAAACACATGGGGTAGAACTTACATATATGGTTCAGATGGTGAATGGTACAGGCCTACTCATCAGAACAAAGAGCAGCTGAACCCTGTGGCTATGAGCACATGGTCATATATTGGCCACCCAGTTAAAATAAGACACAAAATATTGTTTTCAGCTGCGTAGTTGGCTCTGATAGCCCTGGCATCCATGTGAGACCAGAACTTGGTCCCAAGGTTATATAGGGAATAAATGATCCCAGCCAAGCCTGAAGTTTCTTGTGTGTCTTCTGAAGAAAAATACTTTTTAGAGTCGTAACGTGTTTTTTTTTCTTGTAAGTTATTATTGTAGACCTACACTGTTTTAAATGAAAGAGGGCTTCTGGGTTGTTTAAGATAACAGCTGCTTGGGAATGAAGTCCTGCATCTCATGTGCTTTGCATGTGCTGTGAACTAGGTTATCCTGATGCTTTTAATTAGTGCTGCTTCCAGCTATTTTATAACAATGTAGGTAATGATTGTATTAACTGTTACATCAGCATAACATTATTTGTTATAATCATACCATGGTTCTTTGTTTGAAATGATGGTGATGTCTGACAATATCAGGTAAAACCAGCAATTAATGTCACCTACTAATGGGTTTCACTGTTCTAGTCTGCTTGCTCTTCTGAATATGCCTCAACCACACCCAACATTTTGTCACTTCAGCTTTGCAAGCACATATTTTTCATCTTTTTATATCCCACCTACCGATATTTCTTTTGATTACATGAAATGGGGTTGTATCACAGGGGCAGCTATAAGTGACTGAGGGGAGGGAAAGACTGGGCAAGGGAGAACGCTCCTCAGCTGGGCTGTCACTCCTGGAATCCCCCTTGCAGGTTTCCCCCCCCCGCCACCAGCTTTGCACAAGCAGCTCATACAAGTCAATTGCACTCTGCATTAAAATTCTGGACCGCGTGGAGTCCTGCAAAACAGCGATGCGAGTCAGTGATCCAAATGACAGGCTCAGTAATTTACTTGCTCTCATTCCCCACTTAATTCTTTAGAAGAGCAACTGCTCTGTGTTCATTTAAGAATGCATGAATTCAACTTGGAAGTAGTATTGGGCAAACAAAAGGCAGCAGAGTTACTCCTCCATTTTCCCCTTCACTGATCAAGAGTATTTTCAAAATAAAAGGAAAAAAGCCATTTGCAAAGAGTGTTGTTTAGTCAGAAAGAAGAAATAAAGTAAGCACTAACCATTAAATATTCTTTTAATCATTAAAGGAAATGTGGTAGGAATCTGAAAGTAATCACCTGTGCTGGTTTGTACTGCCTTTTTTTTTTTTTTAAGCTGATGTACAATGAATTGAAATAAACTGGCATAATCAGAATTTTTAAAAGCCGTCATCTTGCAGGAGCCACTTTCCTGTCACTAAAAGCTTTATGCTTTCCACTGGATCAGGCTTAATTAAGGTAATAATTGTTCTGTTGCAAACTGGCAAGACCCCCAAGTGGATAGGTCTGTAATTTTCAGCAAGGCTTCCTTTGATCTCCATTTGTTTCTGTAAAGTCTTAGTACTGGCCAGGTTTACCCAAAGGAAGACTTCTGCTGTTACAAATTGATGAATTAGAAATTGAAATTAGGCATTGTGTGATACCTGAGTGTATTTTGTTTATTTCAGAGCCTCAAAACTGTCAGGGACAAATTTGGCTCTCAGCTGTACTAAAGAGATTGCACTGCTGTGAGCTGAGAACACAAGTAACCCTGAATCTCTGATGATGTGCAATTTCCAACTCAGGCACATCAGCAGAAACAAACCCAGCCAGGCCAGTGGCTCTGAGCAGCCTGATTTCGCAAGGTTTAGTCGTACCGGCGCAGAGCTCACCAATTCCAGCTTGTTGCTTCAGACTGCCTGTAAAGTCCTGGGGAGGTAAAATAAGTGATTGCTGGAATTTCATGACACACTGAAGCGCAGTTACCAGGCAGGAAGCTTGCAAGTGCACGTCAAAGTACAGTCCTAAATGTGCTCCTATGGAAAAGGTGTGATTCTTTGTGGAAAGCTGTTTAGTATTTAAACCATTTAGGCCCAGGAATTACAAAGGACAACTGGTATGAGAGGATTGGAAAATGCGTTCCTGGAAAAGCAGTTTAATCCAAAGGGGAGAGAATGTCCTCAACAGGAAATACTGGATCAAATTCCCATTTCATTGTTACAGCCTTTTATGCTACCAGAAGCCCTGGGCAATGCTCTGTCCTCTGGTGCAATGTATTATCGCACTTGATGTTTGCCTGGGCTGGCTTTAAGCAGCTCACAGCAGTGAAGCTGGAGTGCTATAGGTTTTGCCTTGAGCCATAGACCCGAGCAGGCGTATCAAAATGGGTCCATAGAGGTCCGTCCTGTGTCAGGATGCTCCTTGGAATTGATCCTGCTCATCCAAAGTTTGGTTATACCTCACCGTGCCATCAATGCCTGTCTGACTGCAGAGCCCATGCTCCTTATATAAATAATCCTCAGCCCCATCCTTTCCAGCCTTTTTTGACATGGAAGTATCATGTGTGATCTCCAAGCAGTAAGGAAAACATCATGTCTTGAACATCTCTACTTGACTTCAGTGTCTCCTACCATCTAACAGCTGCTCTTGAAAAGTTGCCAGTTTGTGCTATACTTCACTGAAAAAGGACTAACCCATATTTCTGGAGCCAGTCCTTCCAACCTTGCACTGCTGTCTAATTTGCATGCTTCCTTTGGTATGGTTGGTTTTCAGGAGCTGTTTAAGAGACAAATGAGGTTTTATTCATAGGCATTTTCTTCATTTTTTTTCCCCTTGTTCTGTCACTAACTTGTTTTTTCTATTCCGTCTTTAATCTGCTGTCTTTATGGACTCAGCTTCAGAAAAGGGAGCGCTCTTGCAGGGCCTATGTCCAGGTATTTCTTGTGGTTTTAATACACATGTCTAGTTGTTTGAATGACTGTGAAGTGGGTCTTGTCTCTGTGAATAATCTGTCTATTACCATCTTTGTGGCAGCAAGTTCTAAGGTTAAGGTTACAGGATAATAATTTCATTCTTCATATTCTCCCACCTGCCCACTCTCTCTCAGACTTGACAAAATCTTGGGCAAAAGCTCTGAACAAGAAAGTGGGAAAAAACACAGGAGAGATCTGACAAGACTCATCCAGCCATCGGAATAAGCAGGACGGTATGGATGCATTCAAGTAAAGAATGCAAAACTCCAGCTGACAGAGGTGTCTCCAGACCAGCTGGGTTTCGCTTATGGCATATCACTCATATCATTGCCACCTGCATTTCCTTAGTTTTCTTTCTTCCCCTCTCACACTTGCAAATTTAGAAACAATTTGAAATAGTAACAGCATGAGGGAGGAGGTAGGATCATAATGAAATGCAGGGTGTCCTCAAAGAGGGTTGTGGGAAGGAGAGTGCTGCAAACTAAATATAGTATTAGGAACATAACGTCCCATAATGTTCACCCAGCTGTGGCCCAACTTTTGTAGGCTTATATTGTGGCTTTGTGAAAACATGAACAAAGCCAAGCTCCAGCATTTTGGAAAGACCTGATTGTAGGGTTTTCAAAAGTGGGGCCTTGGATTATGTTATCTATCCTGTCACCTTGCCTTAGAGCATTTGCACCAGACTTTTATATAAACCTGTTTGTATACTATCAGTGAGTTAATGCTGCTTAAGAAATGTGAACATTTTACTTTCTAATTTCTGTCTCGTGTTTATGAACACTGATGTTTTACTTATGGGTGGTTGACTGTTATTTATGTGTGTATGTATAACATGCAGAGGTGTAAAAATGAACCACTGTAGGGAGCTATCTATACCCATATTTTCCTGAAAAATTCAACTTCCTACAGTTGGTATTGACTTTATTTTTTCAGTAAATATTTCATTTAGTGGGGGGGGGTTAGATGTTTTAGATTTCTAGGACATTAAAAACCAGTACCCCTCTGTGCTAGTAGGCTGTCTGTGGTCCCTTTTATTATGGTCATGAGAGAAGGTAAACTTTTCCCTTCCATATACATTAATGGGTAAAGATAAGGAGTTACACATCTCTTGTCTGGAGTGACTTCTCTTAAGATTCCAGAGAAAGTAATTAGCATTTGAAGGAATGTAGGAAATTTTACAGTGAAACACTCACTCCCAAGCTAGCTATCTTGTCTACTGGTAATACTGGAAACTGTCAGGCTGGTTAGACCACGAACCACACAATCCTGTTGGGGACCTTGGGTGCTACCTGACCCATACTGGTAGCTGCATGGGCATACTTTACAGACTTGACACATGCTCCTGGTTTTTTTTGTCTTCTTTCAAGCAGTAGTGAATAGTGAGTTTCATACACTCTATAGAAGGTTTGGCATTGGTAGAATAAGTCCTGCATATTCTGCACAAACTTCAGGTTACCCTTAATTTCAAGGACTTCTTCCTTTTCACTTCGAAAGGCTGCTTGTGTGTTTGAACATTAATCATGCACCTACCTCTTTAGTAGACAAAAACTGATGAAAGCTCATTGCTCGAGCTGTTTAGTATAAATATGGACAAATCTGGAAAATATCTTGAAGAGGACAGTCCTGTAATAGAGGGCTTGAAGAATGATTTAGATGACCTAATTAAACCTTTCCAGCTCTGCTTTGTATTATATGGAGGTAAAGTTGTATATCTGGACATATTTTCATACAGTGTATTTCCTTTTAGAAACTCATGTAGCTAAAGTCATCTAAAAATCTTGTAAGGGAGACTTTGTCTGTAATAGCAATTAAATGTAACTGCAGATATTCTGGTTAAAGGACACTTGTCCTTTACCAGGCAGTGGAATGTCTGGGCTGGCTAAGGCAGTTTGGCAGAGATTTCTCAACAGATTTTAAATGGTGAAATTCTGCACTTTAAGTTAATGAAAAAATGGGAATTAATGAGGATATATGCCACTGATGGCAGAGAAATAGACTTTTCAGCCTTGCTGACATGATCTCCTTGTGCTGCTCCCATTATTGTGAAGAGCATCCATGGCTGAATTGTTCTCACAGGGCTGGATACGTACCTTCAGTTCTCTGCTCCCTAGACAAAGGATAGTGCAGTACAAAATTTATGTGAGAGATGTCCATCAATTGTAAATATCAAAAATGCAATTGAGAAAAGGTGGGGTTTTGGGGAGGAGGAGGGTGATTTGAGAACATAATAATTGCTAAAAACAGCCTTACTGTTTTCTGTGGGCTGGCAAATCTATGTAGTCATGACAGAGCCCCTGTAGTGATTGGGGTGTAAAGTCCTCTTATGCATAAAATAAATGAATATAAATAAATATGTAAAACGGATCTGGAAATGTTGTGAATTATTCAAATATGAGGCTGGGAATGCCATATCAGATTATCATCTCATTGCTCTGGGTAAGTTTATAATTAAAACAAATATTGATTTAATTTGTGCAGTGTCACAATATTGGTTGAGCTAAAAACCCAGGGATTTTATTTATAGGAGATAGAGGTTACAAATGCTTCTCCTTTAGTGTTGCAAGTGTGATAAATGATCTTTTCTTGTCTCAAAAATCCAACACAAATCAACCTGACAGGTGATGTGATAAATAGATATTAATATAATGACTAGGCAATTGATGGGAGATTTTTTCAATCACCATGATGTGTAAGAAAAGCTACATGGACTTTAATTTGTGTTACTAAGAGTCCACTTAGTCTGGGCTGACCAAAGTGGATATCCAAAATGGACTAAGTGGCCTTCGAAAGGTGCTTCGTTAGCTAAGGAGAGCTTGGATCCGGTATGCGTGACCTTTTGGAGAGCAGTGAGCTACGTGTCTCGTGTCTACCTTTCTGCAGTGTACTGTTCTTGCACTCTATTTTGGGAAAGGGATAGAAAAGTCATCATGTGGGAGAATGAGTCACAATGGGTGACGCATTTGATTAGCATAGCTTCGTTTGATGACTGGTATGTGGTGAAAGCCGGTATGAATTTTCTGTAACTTTTTCAGAATTGATATTTGTTCATTTTCCAAAGGAGTTTCTCTTTAAACTGAAGCACTGAAGTTGAAGGAAATACAAAACGTTTGTTTTTTTGGGGTGCTGTAAAACTGGGTTTGATGTCACAGATTTCCTCCATGCCCTTCAGCAAGTGGCATATGCTCACTGTTTCTCAGCTCCCCAGTTTAAAATGCCATGGGTACAATTCTCCTGCCCTCTGGGAATGGAGGTGGGGTAGTAAAGAAAAAATAAAAAAGACTGAGTAGTCAGATATTGCAGGAAGTCAGGCCATATTAACACAGAAAACTTAAACACGGGGGGAAAAAATAGAGAATATTGCTGTAAGATGTAGTAGCTGGAAGCACAAGCTTTAGTAAAGGCTCATACCACATCAAACCATGTAGAGACTTTTTATCACATATGTGTACCTGATTGTGAAATCTGAGCTCATCTCCTTTCTTTGCTTGGATTTGTGGGCTGGAGGTCTGGAGCATCACGAGGCCAATGAATTTCACTGTGGTGCCAGCCAGCGGCCTCTTCCCAAGTGAAATTTCATGCTGCATTTGGGATGCAGATCTCAGAAGACAAAAACTTCACAGGGTTCCCATTCTTTTTGGGGGTTTTTTTATTTATTTTTTTTAATTTGATTTTTTGAACCCAGTCGTGGTGACTTCAAAGCTCGGGGCTGGTGGATACAATAGATAGCCTGAACAGCAGCTTTGTGGGAAGGATGGAAGGAGGCAGCAAAGCGTTGCTTTTGCAGTGTTTTCCTGGACTACTGGTGTTTGTTGCTCTTGTTCCTGCCATCCTCCAGGCTGTCCTGTAAGTCAGCTTCCCCTCTTTCGTAATTCTGGGCTTGCCTGTACAGCAAATGACCAAGATATGGATGTTCTATCTGTTCCATGAAGATCACAAGAGCTTCTGGATGTAGGTGTTATCGGAGCCACCAGTGAAGCCAGTGCTGAGCTTCTGGCAGGTTCCAGGTAGCAGACAGTGGTGGGTGTCTGAAGTCAGACTTGTCATTCTGGTTCTCTTGGAAGTTTTCTGAATGTTTCACACTTGTAACACGGGCTGTTTGAACTGCTGTGCCAAGCAAAAAAAAAAAAAAAGGCTCTCCTCAGAGGATTCAAGGCATTAAGTTTAGCGCTGAGTAGAAGAGACTTTGTTTTTTCTTTGCTAACCTAGTAGCTCTCAGCAGATAAAAGGTGCATCTGGGACTTAGCCAGTACTATTTAAAGTGGATTAATTCTGTTTGTCCCACTTCTCTCTTGCTTGCATGGCTGTCCCAACTTTGTGAAGACTGCGCAAAAGAAACTTTTAGCTCTGAAAGGGAGCATAAATTGAATGATGCTGTGTTTGCTTATGTTCTTGTGCCTGTGACAAGAAAACTAACCTCCATTTATACAGAAAGGGCCAAATTAACAAGGAATTTCAAGTTCCTTGCTTGGTCACTTAATTGGCTGTATGACAAAGAACTCTGCAGTGCATGTCAAACAACTTTCAGGGTCCTTTAATGATTTGTGCATTGCTTGATTCCTGATGCTATTCTGCACAGCCTGTCAGGCCAGGTATCGTTAAAGTGGCTGGAATAAATTGGCTAGCAGTGCACATACAATGTCATATATTAACTGTAGCTACAGGGAGTACTTTTAGCAGCTTTTTCAAGAGATGGAGATGTTTGCCCATCAGCATCAAAGTGCCCAAAACTTTCATTTAATATAATTAAAAGGACATCTGAAAGAAGTGTGACTTGCAGTGGGGTTCTATGGCTTGGTAGCCCTTTGTTAAAACTCTGTGAACTTAATATACTTCACAGCTTGAGAAACCTGCCCTTGATTTGTGTCAGCAGGAGCAAAACTTGAAATCCCCACCCTGCGTGTTTCTGCCACAGTGAGCCTGTTGTAAGGGGAGAGTAGGATCAAAGCAGCAGCCTTGGGTTTTTCACCAGGCTCTGAAATTCTTCATGAAAATACTAAAAATGAAGGTGACAGCCTATTCCTCTACCTACAACTGAGCTACAGCTATGGTTGTGTGCCCACATGTATCATAACAAAACTGAGGAAAAAAATCTAGCATTTTCTGTGTTGCTATGTGAGTAAGCTCTCTTCTTTAGGCTGAGTCAGTCCTGGAATCTGGTGCCAGTGGTAAAGTCTCCGTATAAATTGCAGTAGAGGTCAGTGGGAGATATTCGCTTTGATTTGGAATGTTGGAGGAAAGGATGGGTCTTACGGGCTCCCTAAAAGTTCCTTTAAAGGCCATGGATATTCTGTCAAAGGGGCATTTCTCATTTGCAAGCCATTTTCCTTTCTTACTACAGCTTTGCTCACTTTCCCAGGGTAATTACTTTAGCAGTTGCTTGTATTGTCTCAAATCCCAAACAGTAGGGCAGCAAATACAGATGATTCATAAATGCAGTTCTCAGCTTATTCTGCAGGGAAGATCTCATTAGATGAAATAGATAATATGTTATTTCCTTCTTCCCAATCAATTCCTTTTATTCCAGTCCTACAGATGCCTTCTGACCTTAAAATATTCTTCCTCTTACACTAAACAAAGCAAAACCATAGCCTGTAATTTGTAACCTTGTTCTCTTCCTCAAACCTCCTATTTTTCTGTGTGCTCCAATTAGGAGATTATTGGTAGTTCAAGGCCAAGATTGCAAATCTTGCATACCTAGTGCAAGACCATTAATTCCATAGTTAAAATTTTTGTAGGTGGCATAATTTTAATAAAGGTCAGTGCCTTTCTTCTCACTGCAGTGATTTCTCAGTGCCACTGAAATTCAGGCCATTTCTGAGTCAGTACAGTTCCTGTAGCTACAGCATAAACGTTTGTTGTAGTGTTGAGAAGAGAAGGTTGCCCGCTCTTTCTTGAGAGCCTTTGCTCTCAATCTGTGGAGCAATTTTAGAAATTCCCCTGCAAGGTAGGGGGAAGTTCTTCTTTTTGATGCTTTTGCCATCAGTAGTAGGTTTTGGCTCAGTTCACCAAAAGTGATACCATCAGTTTCCAATAACCACTCTGAAACTAGATGTAGGCTAATGCTTCTGTCTTAGTTTTTAAGGCAGAAGCAGAGATTAACAGTAGATACTGTAATGATTTATTTATTTTTAAGCATTCATTGCAATTCAGATAGTTTCACTTTAAACATGTGTTTGTCCATTTAATTGAATATTATAATTGCTTTGTGATGACCTTATTGCTTTGTAGAAAACCTTAGACAGTGGCTGGGCTTCCAAGAAATTGTCTCCACTTATGCTTTGACCAGAGACAAGTTTTAATTTGGAATTAAAAGAATAAATGACAAGGTGAAAAACTATCCGAGGCTAAAGAGCCTTGTCAGACAGATTTGAAGGCGCTTCTCAGTTAAGAAGTAGGATTTAATGGCATCTTTTAGCCAAAATGACATTTTCCCTGTTTAGGAAGCTGAAGAAATGACATGAGCATCTATTTTTGACCTGAAGTTCCACTGAGTGCATGATTGTTCCAGTTTGATTGGTGACCCTTGTGTAGTGGGATAGGGGTGCTGTTCATTTGTCACTCTAAAAAGACATGTCATTTCCTGAGCTGGTGGTCCCTTTCAATGCAATAACTCTGCCAGAAGCAGCAGCTTGCATGCCCAGGTCCATGCTTTCATGCTGGTCCTCTTCTCTAAAGGGCTCATTCTGGCTCCAACAGGTATGTTCAGAGTTAATGGGACTTTCTCTTGTACTGGTTCTTTTTCTGGCCAGAGGCAAGAATCACACAACTTCCAGCAGAACTTGCCATCAATGGCATTGATTGTGCCTTTAACTCAATTAGTTTGGAGGCTTGCAAATATTGATAGCTTAAGAAAAGGTTTTGTTTTAGCACTAGGTGTTTCATATGAATACAGAGCAAAACCAGCTGTTCTTGAGCAAAGAAGCAGGTAAACTTTTTTAAAGTAGCACTGCTTTCCAGTAAGTAAAAGGAAAAAGGAGCATAATGTGATCATTGAACCATATCCACATTTCAGTGCATCTGCTCTGTGACGGGTTTTTCATTTTCACTGCAATGTGGAACCAAAAGGGTTTTCAAGCTTTTTTTTTCTCTGCTTATTTTCTGTAAAACCTCAAGCTGCTATAAAAAAGTGGGTTAGTAATGTTTTCGCATACTTCGAATAAAGATAATGGTGTGCTTTTTTGGAGCAGTAAGAGACCTCAGGCAGGACCAGAACCTCAGATGGTAATCACAGCCTGAGTCTGTGTCTGTGTGATTATTGCACTCTACAGTCTTAGTGCTGCTGTTCTCAGAAAGGGAGGGCAAACCTTTTCTAATGAGGCTGTGCCAGCAAATACCTTTGGTACAGGAGTAGTTGTACAAGCACCAGCCATGATTTTAGTCTATCGATGCAAAGCACAGCCTTGTTGCTGTAGCTCCTTCTATCCTAATTTTTGAAAGTGCATTGCATGAAATACTCCTGTGAGATCAAGGAAGACAAGTGTTAGCAGCATGGGTCAGGGTTTTTAAAGTTATAAAATGCAGATATTTTAATTAGAGATATATTTGCAAAAGTGATGTTTCAATGCCCTGTACCACTGTCCTCATTCTCCCGAAGCTCTATAGGACATAAGACCTTGATGTAGGTTCCATGCAAAATAATATATACAGTGTGTTACATTTCTTCTTAAGGAGATGTTCCTTTGTAAGGAAGGACAAACTGCCTATTTGAAAATTACTGAGCAGAAGAATTCAATCAATATTCCCTGTAGTGCCTGCTGGTATTCATTTGCCATGAAGCAGTATTTTCTCCTGTAATAAGTTTTTGAGGGGTTTTGTTCTTCCATCAGCTGCTTGGTGAAAAGCCAAAATGAACAATAAAGGTTTAGAGAGGTCCTAACTCTAGGAGACCTGCTAGTTTTCTAAGGTTAGGGTTACTGTGCTTAAGCACTATAGCACAATGCAGTCTGGTCCCAAATTTGGCAGTAAGTATATCTAATATCTCTTAGTGATTTCCAGCATTGATTCCCAGTTAAAGACAGGTCTTACATTATAGAATCTGCTTCTGACAAAGAGCAATGCCTTGTATGTTGATACAGTGAAAGAAATAAATGGATGTGGTATCACTGGATATATTCTTCCCTCCCAGGTTTAAACTGTGTGTCACATAGCTGGATATTCTCACCAAGCATTTCGAGAGGGGGACAACATAAAAATAAATGAACAAGCAAAATTCAATTTTATGAAATGAAGCAGCTGTCACAAAGGAAATCTATGGGATATGTACAATTGGCCTTTTAGTAATATATAATTACTGTAACTCCTAATTAGTTGCCTTTTGACAATACGTCTTTTAATACCGATTTGTATGTGTCTGAGAAGGAAGGTTTACATTTCATTTCTGTTTTGTAACCTCAGGACAGAATCAAGAAACCATGAGCATATGCCCTTATTTGGGAAAAAAAGTCTCCCTCTGCAATTTATTGACATTTATTTACATTGAATGCACACTCTCTGGTGCTATATAACTACATAATGAAAGGGATCACCATCATGGGATTTGTCTTCTATGCTTGGCATGTTCTTGCTCTTCTCTTGATGTCCAATTGTAGCTACTGCTGGAGATATAAAAGGTCCACTGAGTTCTCTGACCCAGGATGATTTCTCTTTACGGTCTTATATTTAGGGGGCTTGCCTTTGCATGTATAGATACCCTGGCATCATAGGAAGCATACAACTACACCTATATATCTCAGTGTAGAAAGGCAGATGGAAAGTCTTCCTTCTTGGCTTCCTTCTGCCATGCCGTTCTTCCCTTCTTTGATCTTAGGCTACAAACAAGCAAACTATACCTTGTGAAAGGTATGTAATTTGAGTTACTGCTGTCCTCCTCTCTGGGCATATGTGTGCTTGTGCTGCCCCATCTTTATCAGAATCACCTGGGATCTCAGGTAAAACCTATCATGCCATCAGCTCCCAAACACACCTGTCTCATGCCTTGTTCATTTCAAAGGGCTTCTGTTGGGGCTAACCCTTCTACCACTGGTCATTGAGGCTTTCCTGGGAGCTTGACACTGTTTCTTCTATGCTGGAGATTTATCAGACCACAAAGTCCTTGGAACAGGTGCCAAACCCACCTAAACCGTGATGGTTCAGCTTAAACGCAAAGACACAGGTCGATCCTTGTGCTGTGTGCCTGCCTTCCCACAGTGCCCTATCCCCTGGCCAAATTCTCCCAGTTGACATCTCTGTCTCAAGAGACACTGTTGCTTTAACAGCTGTTTTGTTTCATTTAAACACCTACCTCAGCTCCTGTCCAAAATGCAAACATTTCATTAGCACCTCATCTCCTTGGCTTCAGCCAGCAGCACTCAGCCATAATGAAGTGTGGGGAACACTTGATTAATGCACTGAGACAGGTGAGGGAAGTGACCCTCTGGGAAAAGCTATGGACTAAATTCATCTTGAATGTAAAGCCAATGAAGACATTCTACTAGCTTTGTTCAGATACGTGATAAGGACCTGACCCAAAGTCCTTGGAAATCTTTCCTGAGCTTTTGCATCAGACCTCACATCCAAAGTGGCTGGCTTCAGGTTAGTCACTTCCAGAGGATGAATTCTTACCAGCACCGCTGGGGTATCTGTTGGGTGAGGAGTACATATTGTGTGGAAAGTGCCACATTAGGCCTAATTGGAATTCTCTCTCAAATTATGCAGGCATACATGCACACACATTGGAAAATAAAAAATGCATTTGATAATTCAGAATAATTTTTCTGGGGGACAGAAATCTTTGCAGCAGATGTTTCACTGTAACACAAATATTTCAGCATCTGTTTCATGTTTTGACAAACAGGCCTTACCTTTCCATCCAGAGCCAGGAGATGG
>NW_009927664.1:0-72178 GCF_000696875.1 Nestor notabilis | reverse complement strand
TCTTTCCACCGTTCAAATATTGATAAAAGTATTCAAGAAGTTGTTTTAGCAGAGCTTTACAGACACCAGTAGTAGCTGACCTAAACGAATGTAAGACGAATCGTAGTCTGCATGATAACATTGAAAGGGAAGAAAAATAAAAATCCTCATTTTCTGCTTTCTGTGCATAAAAGATCTTTGCAAGAAAATAAGATGTTGTGTAGAACCTGCACAGCAAAATAAGTCAAGCTTTTTGATTGCTGGAAAAGAATACTACCTCCTTTTTGCCTGTTATGAGATAAGCTACCAAAGTGAACTACAGAATTTTGTTAAGAGCTACAGAGATCAGGCTTCTAGATTTAAAACACTAAAAAAACAAAAATACACTTAAATGCTATGGATTTTTAGTATTTCATCTTCACTGTTAAAGTCAATCATCTTTTTATGTGCACATATTAAAAGTGTTAAGATAATTTTTAGACTATTTAGGAAAATCAGTTTAATAATCAGTTTAAGAAATTGATTTATGGTTATTAAGTTCCACTTACAGCAAATAAGAAAGGGATTCCAGTCCTGAATTGTAAAGGCTTGACAGCAAAAATATTTTTGCAGTAGCACTAGAGGACAATATCTTCAGCCATTTTGATTTGCTTCAGTGGTTGAAGCATGGGTTACTCCATACCTTGGGAAACCAGGGTGTGAAGCTCAGGAGAAATGTTGTATATTAATGAAGAGACCAGGGCAGTAAGTGTCAGGGAAGAGAAGTTCTGTTTAAGGTACAGGAGACCTGTGGCACAAGAACACATGAGTTAATTGGTTGTGAATAAATGTAGATTAGAGAGTAGGAGCTTTGTACTGTCAGAGGAACCCAGTTCTAGCTCAGTCTTCCAATAAGAACCATGGTGGTATAAGAAACCTTCCAACCTCGAATACATACAGGACAAAGATGCACATGGCAATGTCTCGATGAAATGTCTTTGCTGGAATTAAAAGCACCAGCAGTGGCAGGTCTAGCTGTCTTTGCTTCTCCTTGAACCTTGCTGTAACTGAAAATTTTTTTAAGGTCACTTTGATTTAGCAATAAAATTAAATTCTCATTGGATGTGATTATATTCTCCCATTGCACATTTGTATCTGACCATGACTGGTGAGGGAGTCAGGATACCTTCTGTGCCATGTGTTGCCTTTGTTAAGACTTCTCCTGAGGGCTGCTGTAGAATGGGCTATGCCGTTATCTTCTTTTCATATGTCAGATTGTACAGGAGGGTTTAGAAGCACTGTCAGGAGTAAATACTGAAGTATTTCCGTGAAAGTGAAACCATGGGGCATTTCTTAGGCTTTCAGCATGTTGAAATCCTGTATTAGCTGGCAGTGGAGGTGTTTGTTCATGGGACAGGCCTGCCTGGTGGCTAGACACTAACCAGCAGAAGAAAGCAGGATCAAAGTACTTTTTTTCCCCTTTTCCTCTGTGCAGTCAGTTCTACCAACTGGTACAGCTGGTCTCATTAGTGTTAGCTGGAAGGTAGTTGAGTCAGCTCTGGTTAGTAACTGAGCGGGGGTTTTAGGCTGAGCAAAACCTTCAGGTTTGGTAGGCTCTACTGCTGTAATTTTGCCATCATGGGGCCAGCATGGTTTCATGTGATCCTGGATATGCATCCAAATTAACCTATGGGAAGTTCTCCGTGGGAGAGCTCTCTGTGCATAGCAGCCCAGGGCAGAAGGTGCACTGCAGGAGGGACTGAAGTTCTTACTGCAGGGCTGACTCCTTTCTGAATGGAGAGATTTGAAATGTAGTGTCTTAACTAAATCTCTGTGGGCACCTGCTGCTTCTCTGGATGAACTCAGCTATCTCTATGTCTTCATGACTGCCTGCCAGAGGTTATGTGGTGGGAAATGCTCCAAGGAGTGTAGCCCTTGCAGATACTAGATATCTTCCTTGGGTGCCCCTGATCTATTCTTGCTGCAGGAAGCGGCAACCTGCTTCACAGATGGGTTTTGAAATCTATTTTCCTGCATGTTTCCTTAATGATATCATCATCTCCCCTTTGCCCCCCTCCCCCAGACCCTTCATTCCTTCTTACTCCAAGCCCAGAGCTACTGGTCACAGAAGCTGGAAAGCACTATTCCCAGCCTGAATTTAGAATAAAATCAGTATTTCCTCCCTCTCCCATCTGACGGGATAAATGATACCTAGGTCCCTTGCAGGCTGCCCCAGTGAGTGGGGAAATGAGATGCTGTCCTCTCCCTATAAACTGATGTGTGTGGAGGATGAGACTGAGCATATGTCAGTGGTCTCAGTGGTGCTTCAGGTTTGCTAGAGCTCCTTCTCATTTGATCCCTCTCCCTTGCAGGCCATGGTGGAGACAGTGAACAACCTCCTGCAGCCACAGGCTCTGAATGCATGGAGGGACCTGAATGCAAGCGAACAGCAGCGCGCAGCCACCAAGTTACTTGACACTGTGGAGGACAGTGCCTTTGTGCTGGCTGATAACCTGCTGAAGACAGACATCGTCCGGGAAAACACTGACAACATCCGTAAGGGACAGATCCTATAAATACTGACAGCAGCTGGAAGGAGAGTAAAGGCTAGGAAACCTGGCTTCAGTCTTGGACCCTCAATTAACTGGAGAGCAATTTTGTTAGATGTGTCTTGGCCCTTTGTCTGAAGGACTTAAAAGTCTTTCCAAAAGAGCCTAAAGGAATAAGGCAGCTCTCTGCCCTTGAAATCCCGTGCAAAATGAGCACCTAACCGGTTTCTATTACCCCTGGCGTTGAGGGCAAAATCTGCACTAGAGCAAGAGCACTGCTTCACAGGAAGATTCTTCAACGTAATGTGATTGTGTTACATTTCATAGAAATTTGTGTCTTTATTCAGCTGATTGTTGGTTTTAATTAAAAAACAAGCATGATGGAAAGCACCAGCACTCCCACTGTGCATATGTTAAATGAGAATAACTCTTCTTTCTATTTCTATGAATACAGATCCTGAGCACTGATAACATTTACAGAAAGTACCAATCGCCAGTGGCAAAGAACTAGCATTTTCAGATTTTCATTTTAACCATTGTCCTTAATATCCTGAGGTTCTTGTTTACAAGAATTGGTTGTCTTTTGTCTTCCACAGAGAGTAGAATTTATTTTCACTTTTTTTTTCCTTTTAATTAAATTTAAAACTTCTTCAGGGCAAAGATTTAAAAAGAAATAGAAACACAAACCAAGTCTAGCTTGAAATATTGGAAGTAGAATCCTGTGTTCTCAGATGGTCTGGAACACCATTTCGTAGCTTTGAAGTATCTTGTTGAAGATAATTTCAGTAGAGGTTTTTCTTAGTGTTGGTCTCTCTTGCAAACAGAGCTGGAAGTTGCAAGACTAAGCACAGATGGGAATCTGGAGGATCTGAAGTTTCCCCAGAACATGGGCCACGGGAGTGCCATTCAGCTGTCAGCAAATACCTTGAAACAAAATGGTCGAAACGGTAGGTCCAGCATCTCCAGCCATGCCAGCCTCATGAATCTCTCATGCTTTAGGCATTGTTTTGTTTTTAACCAGTCTTAAGTATGGTACTAATTGCTATGTTAATATTTAAGTTAATTGTAGCACCAGTTGCTCATACCTTGACTGCAAATTAAGTTGACTGATTTGGAATGTATTATATTACTAAGTGAATCACAGCCTTCAAAAGTACTATGTGCTGGTAAAAATGCATCAGATCCTTAAATGTGCTTGGGGCACAGTGCTGAGTCCAGAGAAGTGCTTTTAACTGTTGTTGTGGCACTAGGAGGCTTCAGATGGGCTAAGAGGCTTGTCTGAATAAACTGCTTCGCAGTGGGGAACTACAGAAATATCTGGAAAGGTAGAGGGAAGAAACAATAGCAGCAGATATTAATAATGAGCCAAAATGTCAGAAGAGGTTGATTAACAGTTATGAGTCTAAATCTTCAGTGCCTTTCTCTCTGAATCTTATGAACCTCCTGATACAGCATAAGTTAAAGATGATGTTAGATGTGAATGGTCTTCATGCTACCAAGTCTCTTATTTCCAGACCAGGAATCTATGCAGACACATTTGTTGATCTCCACAGCTCTGCTGCAGACCAAATTCAAACTCCCAGGCTTTCTGCTAATGGACCTAACATGCTCCTTTATCTGAGTTCCTTTAAAATTCAACCTGTGTGCAGGGGTAAAGCACTCTGGTAGGGGCTTTGTGCAGGCAAAACATGGAATTATTGTTTCCCAAGCATAGCCTGGAGATAAAGTATTATGTCAACTGGGAAATGGGCCACCTGGACTCTTCTCTGGAGCTGGTTACACCTACTAATGCCAAAAATAAGCCCACCTTCTCTGTCTGTCTTCTGCCAATCTGTTTGCTTATAGAAGTTTGTTTTAAGAGAGGCAGCTCTTGCCCTTATTATCCATGAACCACTTGTCGCACCTGATGGTGCTCATTGACAAGAGGTGGGTTTCCATATGCCACATCTTGGTCCTTTCACATTTTCTCAGAGAAGTTTTAAAGTTGGTTCAGAGAAGATATTTTTCACCTTAAAAAAAACCCCAACCAAACCAGTGCACTGACCTGGATGTCTAACCTCTTACTACTCTTCTAGGTGAAATCAGGGTAGCTTTTGTGCTGTACAATAACCTGGGCACTTATCTCTCCACGGAGAATGCCAGCATGAAGTTGGGAACAGAAGCAATGTCAACTAATCACTCCGTCATTGTCAACTCCCCTGTCATCACGGCAGCAATAAACAAAGAGTTCAGCAATAAGGTTTACCTAGCTGATCCCGTGGTGTTTACTGTCAAGCACATCAAGGTGAGTTTTGAAAAGCACATTGGGTTTTTTTTTAAATTTCTAAAAGAGAGTGATGCAAAAGTTGGCTCATGTGAGGCCCCTGGTAGTCCTTGATTAGATTTTGAATTATACATTTGTTCGTTTGCACTTTGTGTTATTTATGGAGAATGTCTCTTTTATTTTGTATTAATAAAAGTAAAGGAAGAGTCTCCTTCAAGCTGATGCCCATTGCTCAGTTGCTGACACATGTCATTCTGTAATTAAAAACTACCAATATATTAGAATAGACCATAATATTTTTTTATCATGGTGGCAGGGGATATTAGAGGCAAGTGGAATTACAGTGAAAGAGGACAGCTAGTCCTCCTGTTAGCCAAGCACAGTCATTGCAAAAGTTGATTGCTTAAAGCAATTAATTTTTGTGTTTTGCAATGCAAATGAAGCAATCTGGTTTTGAAGAGCTGGATTTAGTGTATGGCTGAAATTAATCAAGAACAAAGAACTAAGTTTGCATTAGCAAAGAGAGCAGCAACAATCTAACTTGGTATCAGCAAGTAATACTTGAAGTATAAAACCACTGCTGACTGTTTGTCCAAAATTAAAGGGTGAGATTTACCAAGTGCTGCTGGAAAAAAATAAATAGTGCATTTAGAAATCTATGAAACCCTATCATTTTTATTGCATTTATTCATTTCTTCCCTGTAGCAGTCAGAAGAAAATTTCAATCCAAACTGTTCATTCTGGAGCTATACAAAGCGTACAATGACAGGATACTGGTCCACCCAGGGGTGTCGCCTCCTGACAACTAACAAGACACACACCACATGCTCCTGCAATCACCTAACCAACTTTGCAGTCCTGATGGCACACGTGGAAGTTAAGGTAGGCACTGCAGATTCCCAGGCTGCCAATGCACTGGGTGGGAAAAGTGGCCAATGTAAAACCATTTTGTTACTGCAAATGAAGCTGAGCAGGGAAATTGCTATGTGACAGTAACTCTGACAGTAGAAACCATCTGGCATAAAGCTTCCTTCTGCTCTATGGTGAAACAGGAGATAGTCACCCCAGTGCAAAGCCTGTCCTGAGCTACCACCATGGTCAGCTCTGAGCTGAGGATGATGAATGAGAAGAATTAGCTGTTGCCACATCCTTCGCTTACTGGTGCAGAACATGTCCTAGCTGGGTCTTTGCTCATGGGGCCCTCACTGTGGCACCAGGGAGTAGAGAGCATCCTGGGTGCTGGGACAGAAGTGTGCAGAACCTGCCTCATGGGGTACAATTTGTGTGTCCTGCTAGCAACAGCTGCAGCTACACTGCTGTACATGTTTGTGTGAGGTGCATGTGTGGAACCAAAAGTATTTTCCAGATTGCAGCTAGGGACAAAAGATATGTTCTCTGTATCTCATTGTGTGACAGCAAGCTACACATAAAAGGGAACTCCTAACACCATCCTGTACATTTACCCAAAGCCAAATGATCAGCTCGTTCCCTTGCCTGCATTTAGGTCCATGGTGTAATTCTGGCTTCCCACATGACTATCTCCACTGGAGCTAAAGAAGTTACTCCTGAAAGTAGTTGTTAATCATGGTAGGAGTGGCTTGGGAGTGAAGTACACATATGGGATTTTATTCACGAACAGGAGAATGGTTGAGATGGTCCTCCATTTCCTGAGCTGTCTTGGCTGTCTTTGGTTAAGAACAGTCTCAGCTGCTGTAGAAAGAAGAGGAGAAGGCCCTGATGACCAAAAGATTTTGCCCTAGTGATTTTCTGTGTTGTGGTATCTCCCTGTCATGTGCCTGGCATTACAGCAGGGTCCATGGCTCTGAGCTAAATATGGATCTGGCATCTTCCATGCAGGCAGAAAGTTTCAGAAACAGTTTCATGGCTGCATAGCCACAGCAGCTATTATGTTTTTAAAAGATCTTTTCTCAAATATTCTTCCAGTATGACTCCTTTGTATATTTTTTTTCACTTGATAATCTGAAGAGGAATGTGAAGGGTTGCAATAAAATGTATACATTAAAGAACCATCATGCATGACAGAAGCTTTGAAAAAAAACAAGGAAATGGTAGCCTGGCAGCACATTTGCCACAACAGCTGTGTCCAGTGAAGAGGGGCAGGATAGGTCTGCTGCTGCTGTGGGATGATGTGTCCATTCCGTTTTGCAGGAGTCACTATTGGCCCAGGAGACATACCATTAAGTGGCTGTGGCATTATCCTGGGAGATGTCTGAAGAAATGGCTTATTCAGAGCACAAGTTTACATGTTAATGGCATTATGCAGTCCACGTCTGGTTTTGCCAGTTTCCTACAACTGCTTGAATTTTCAAAAGAAATGTGTGTTTGGCTCATTATCAGCTTCCTGGAGTTAAAAGATATACCTGAGTCACTGAAGTCAGAGGCTGCACCTGGGAAATGCAGATAGCTTTCCACTCCACTGATGTGAATGAGGGCAATCCCTACTGCGGGGTGCAGATACAGGCTAGCATGGAACAAACCACTTCTCAAACGGCAAGTAGGTCAGCCTTGTCTGCATGGCATTTCACCCAAACTTCATTAGACAGTAGTGCTGGTGTTATCTCATCTTGCAGAAAGAGAACGTGAGGCCCTTGCTTTTCCATGCTCAGCCAGCAGGTTTGAAAGAGCTACAGCTGGAAGCTTCCCAAATGCCAAGCCAGTGTGCTATTAGCTGGTGGGTGTTTCTGGGTTTTAATGAGCGTCCTCAAGACTTTCAGGTCATGTTTTATCATCTGGCTGCAGCCAAAGTATCATTGTTCTAAGAGCCAAATTGGCTCCACTTTGTTGACTGTTGTGATGCAACTGCTAGCTTTCTGGCATGTCTGCTTTAGTGATCATCCTGGTCTGCAAACAAAGGCACCTGTGTATCCTGCAAACATCTGCAACTCCTCCCTCCAGCTGCTCATCACCTTGCTCTTCCTGGTGGCACCATCCCACTCTGGTTTGCTTGTGGAACTGGCTGTGTGGCTTGGCAAATCTAAGAGGTGGCTCATATGACATTCCTTATGCTGTTTCAGTGAGTTGATTTAAAAGTCTTGGCAGCAGAATACGTGCTGTTTCGGAAAGGTGGAAGTTTAAAAATAAATGGTGGTTGTTGTCATTTATTGACTCTCACTTATCTCTTGTAGTCATGCTTTTGTGCCATTTCATTGTCTTGTGTCCTGTACAAAAAGACGTTTCTTGCCTCAAAGGTCTTTTTGTCTTCTTAGGAGGTGGAAAGATCCTTGGGGAAGGAATGTTGCATGCTCATGCAGGACCTCTTACAGCAGTATTCTGGTCAGTGACTAGGATCTCTAAGGAGGACTGCTGTACACACAATAATTATCAAGATTCTAGGACTTTTACAACAGAAACAATTTTCTCTTGTCATTGAGATTTGTAGTGTACTGGCTTCAGTTTATTGGATTTTTGGATACAGGAAGCATCCCTTGGTGTGAGCACCTTACCTAATGAGACCGAACACCAGGCATTGTGAGACGTGGACATCAGTGTCCTGCTTCTTAATCAAAAGGCAGCACCAATTTGATAAGCGTCACATCTGGTCAAGAATGATCTCCCTCCCTAGTAGCATAGCAAAAGACCATGTTCTTTGGAGGAGACCCTGGTGGCTGCTCTGTGTGTTACTGGCTGGGATTTAATTAACTATTAGCAGAACGTATGTGACAAGGTGGAGCTGGAAGGTAGCACTGCTGAGGAGGTGACTGATGGTTGTCTGGCTCTTTAGCATGAAACAGCAAAACGTCTTTGTCCAAAGAGGCAGAAAATAACATTAACTTACCATAGTGGCAGGGATTTATTGGTGTGCTTCAAGAGTAGAAGTTGCTGGGATCAATTCCACTCTTAAGAGGAGGAGATTTTAATTTGAATATGCTTCCTGCCTGTTGAAATTAGTTGGGCCCAGAGTTTCCTATTCAGTCATGTATTTCAGTAGTGTAAATAATGGTGCCCAAGATGATGAGCCTGCTGTGCAAATGGACAGGATGTACAAGTTTTGGGAAACGTGATGGACCTTCACCCACAGGTACCCCTTTGGCTGCTGTCAGAACCCCAGTTAGCATGGAGAGAGGACAGCAGGACCCTAAGGACCTGTAAGCTGGGTCTTGCTGGTGCATCTTCCTGGCAAGGGCTGGCCTTCCTTACAGACCTGCATCATTCATTGTCCTTTTGGACAATTTACAAGGAAAAATGAGAACCTCCCTTTGGAAAGAGATTTTAAGACTTGGAAACAAATCACTGTTTTCGTCAGCTGAGAAGTTCATTTGGCTTGTGTTATGGGAAAACTATTACAGTCTTATAGATATTTTGTTAAATTATGAGATATATTTAAGATAGATGAGGTCTATGTTAAATATCTATCTATTGTTTGAGTCAGTAGGATGTTAGTTAAGACCCTTAAATGCTATAAAAATATAATGGTTTCCATGCTATGGGACAAAACCCATAGTTAAATAAGCCATTCTACCTATGTAATTGCTGCAGAATTATTATAAATTTATAAGCTGTTTTTCATATAAGCTTGTGCTTTACATCATATTAATTATAGCAGATGCATCTTAAATGTACCGTGGGGAAAAATATGCAGACAGAAAACAAGTTCAGAGCTGGTGGGAAAATACAATTTTAAAAATCATCCAAAACAGAATAAGCAAAGGTACCTCAGGGTAGATAAATGTTGCTTATCAGTATGTAGTGAATGCCAGAGCTTACTCTTCTTTTGAAAATAAATAAGTAAGTAAAACAAGGAGGGGGCTGTGTGTGTGTTTTAACTGTAGCAATTAACCAGAAGCTTTCAGATGTTATTCTATACCATAAACACATTACACCTTGCTAATTATTTGGGGAATGGAAGTGTAAGGCAAAGTAAGGCGAGAAAGGAATAAAAATATATGAAGTCTAAATGGAATGCAGTGGTCTGTTGCCTAAAGCAACACAGCCATTTTGGATATAAAGACCAAGCTGAAGCTGTTGCAATGCTGACTTGTCCATATATTTGCACTGTGGGATTGACCAGCAGTGGATAACACCAGAATTGAGTGCAGGATTGCAAAACCACCCTAACTGCAGAATTAAATTACTGAAACTGCTATGTAATCAATTTTGCAAGACAAATAATTTTGTACCATCAAAGGGGTTAATACTCAAAAAAGAGAGAGATATATTACACATCACAAAAAGTAACTTATTCTAATATGTTTTTTAATAAAAACTATTTTAATCAAGCAGAAAAGTTATTAAATGTGCTTGTCTTCAATCCGATTTAAAAATTCAAAATACAGCAGTATAGGAGCTCGTGTTAGGAACAGAAATCTGTGACTTCGATGAAATCCAAGAAGAAGGAGTTGCAAACAGCACATTTAGTTATACCTTAGGTCAAATAGGTCAAGTAATCTATGCCTACAGGGTTGATTCAGAGTTGTACCTGGTAGCAGTCCTTAAACTTTTTGTCTCAGTGGGCAGTAAGTCGGTCAGGGGGCTTCCTTGACTTGCCCACCCTTACTTTGACAAACACTGTTTTGGGTTGAGACCTAGTTGTGTCTTACTGTTTCTAGCTCTGCAGGGCTGGATGTCTTGCTAGTTCTTGTATGTGTGTTCCCCAAGGCATTGACTTAGATCTTCTCAGGTAGGCACTTTTGGATGTCCAACCTGAAAACATCTAGAGCCTGGTTTCAGAAAGATGTACTCTGGGCCCTTTCTTTCCTCCTAATCTAAGGAGTACATATTTGCTTAACATTACCCTTTTTGACCCTCTGATCTGCAAGCCAGGACTAGTTGCACAATAAGGAGCTGTGCCACAGAGCATAGGGACAGCATCACCCTGCAGTGTTTTCTGATCCTCTGTCCTAAAATGCACAATTCAAGTAGCTTCCATTGCAAGTGCTAAGCCTTTCCCTATGTCTTGTTGCTACCTCTTTGCTTTCTGGCTGACAGCAGGGTGAACGCGAGAACCAAAGTGAAGGTAGAGGCCATGGTGTGGTGGAGCTATGTTCCAGCTGTCTCTTGGCGTCAGGCTGGGTAAGACCATCCATGTGACAGCAGAAACTGACAATGCTGTGACCAGATTTTTCCCAGGAACTCAAACTAACAAGCTGGCAGCTTGGCTGGGTAGATGTCTACACTGAGTTTTGCACAGCTGCCATAGCTCATTTCTCAGGTTGGACATGCCTTATGAGTAAGCAGAGCTGCACTGCCTTGCTAAATCCAGCCAACACAGGAGGTCAGGATGATTGATGCAGTTATTGACCCAACCCTTTCCTCCTGTCCACAGCTGAATCTCTCCTCAACTGCATCTTAGTTGCAGTGGTACCTGTTGGTATCGGTGAGTATGAGAGAAATGCTGGGCTCTTGCTACATGCCTTCACCTTCCTATGAGTTACAATCTCTACACACTAACAGAGAGTTTGTAACATATAGTGAGGTAAGGTCTGTACCTATTTCTCTGTGCACACCTACCCCCATACTGCTTTATTCTGGCCATGGAAATTTCTGTGGCTTGCACTGGCAGCTGCTTCTAGCAGTCACTAAAAGGCTGTTGCATTTTGGGTAGAAGTTTGAGAGAAAGGGTTCTGCTAGGAGGCCTTCATCTTGCTGATGAAGGCAGAGGAGGAGGAAGATGGTCTGTGTGACCTGCACAGATTATGAAGGCAGCTTTGAAGACTAAGGCAAGGAGAGAAAAGGTAGGTAACCACCTTAGAGGAGTGCTCAGGGATCTAAGCCTTGTTTTAAATGGTCATAGTCAGAAGACTATGATGTTGCACAGTGGCTTCAGGTGGGAATTAAACTCTCTTTATGACGACAGCATCACCTTTGCAGAGCACAGAGGGGAAATGTACCGGGTCTGTAGGTGCTGTGTCTGCTGTGGAGCAGAGTTGCTTGCCTCCCTCAGTGAATCCTTGTGGAAGAAGGAGATGATGGGTGCTTATGCAGTGGGATATCCCCAGCATATATCCCTCTTGACCACAGAGAAGGGAAAGCCCCCTCAAAACCTCTGATGCCTGCATAGCTATGGCCAGTCCAGACACTCTGCGGGAGCCTTTGTGGTTTCTTCCTCGTTCATGTAGTCCAGCTGATGTTTTTGGCACATCTGCAAAAACATTTACTTCTTAAGTAGCCCTTTGCAATTAGCCATGAAGCATTGCAGCCAGATTGTAGCAGTTATCCTCTCTCAACAACAGCAAAGGGGGAAAAAGGGAAGAGGGAGCCTGCATGGCCTCAGATAGCTACAAATCTAAGGAGTAGCATCAGCATGATGCAGGAGTTCAAACCTGTCCACTTGGGTCTCTGCCCAGCCCAACACACTGCCAGCTCCCACTGGGCACTGAATGGTCATATCTGAGCTAGTCGATGACACCGTGTTTTTATTTACTGCTTGCTTATTCTTTCACTCCCAAACATACTACTCTTTCTGTTCCTGGAGGGACAGATTAGGCAAAGGTCCTATGCTGCTGGCAGCTTGGTTTGGCTGCTGCTTTCTTCTACTGATGTTTTTAATAAGGAAGGAAATGGTTGTTCATCTCATGGAGAGCCATTCTGTCATAAGCTGACATTCCCTGGGATTTGTTTTTATTAGCTCTGCTCTGGTTTACAGGCACTGGCAGAGCTGCTCATTGATTTTCCCAGCCTGGATAATATCTAGGCTGCCTGCCCACCATGCTGTGTTTGCTACCAGGGCTCCCATAACTCCTCCTGCACAGGTTTCCATCGGTGCTCTCCTCCTGCAGCTCTTGGTCCCACTGGAGCAAAAATAGGGCTTTGTTCCAAAGCTGGGGAAATCTTCTTTTACTGGACTTTGGGTCAGGCTCATGCCTAAATCATAAGTGTAAAAGGTATTTAATATAGAAACCCATCCATTGAAGTGGATTCTTTCTTTCAATTACTCAGTAAGTCATTCCTGCGCTGCAAGTAATCTGCAGGTCAGTTTACCTCTAAAGCTAGTGTAACTTGGTGGTAACAAAACTCACTGGCTTGCATTCTTGACCGTGGTCTTGACAGCCATGATGAATTTGGGCAAGGAGGTGTTTGATTCATGCTGTTGGGAAATTGTCCCTTAGACTGATGTCTGGTATCTCCCATGGGCTCTTCAGGTTGCCCAGGTATTTGGGGAGATTATGAAGAAGCAAGAGTTGACTGCTATCAGTACATTTGTGGTTTCAGATGTATTTTGCATGCCTTAGGGACCCTAGGGCTTTCAGGGTTCTGGAACGATGTGAGTTCCATCAAAGTTATTTTTATCCTCAGTCAGGGAGTGCTTGAACAGTAGGATAAAGGGATTTGCTCCTCTTGCATGTCCCTGCAGATGTGGTACCAGGCTCGGAGTTTGCAGCCCAGGTATGAAATCTTTTATTTATCATACTCGACTCTGGCATATACCACCTGCGTAAACCAGGTACATTGCTCCCTTGTTTGTCACGTAGCAACCAGGTGATGGCAAGGATAATCTCACAGAATTGAGAAGTGATTGCCACAATTCCTTCTTTTCCTATAATATTCTGCTTTGTGGCCTATGGCAGCATAGTTTGAGTCTTCAGCAATAGGTAAATTCCCTTTTGTTGGACATGTTGTTGTAAAAGCTCTGGATGTGCCTGGCCTGGGGCCAGTTGGCACTGCCATGGGAAGAACGCCAGTGTTTATCAGCTCCTCCCTGACCCATCATCTCTGTTGTGGCAACTGAAATAGGGCATCCCAAACAGGATGGAATGCACTCAGCCTTTGAAATCCAGCTCACTCTTGGACTTTACTAGAAAAGCTACTAATTCGTATTTTTTCCCCTGAGGTGTTTTTAAATGCTTTTGTTCCCAGTTTATTGGTATTATTCTGTTTTGTTTGTTCTTTTGTGAGTTTGTTGAGTTTTGGGAGGGAGGTTGTAATTAGAGAGAAGTTGTTTTTATGGTTGTTTCCCAGCACCCCAGGGATGTGTATTATGTACATAAAGTAAGTATTATCATTACAATTAATATTAAAAAGAAGAGTAGTATGAGTGATAATAATACAGCAGTGAAGACTGCGTTTCTTGCTAAGCATGGTGAGCTTTGTGGGCAAATGGTCCTTCCCTGAGGAAGACCATGAACCTAGATGGCAGGATAGCTCTCCAGGAGCAAAATCACCCCAAATCCCTGCATTGTGTCTTGAAGTCAGCAGGGATATATTACAGGATCTGGGATTTGTGAGATTCATCTCATGTAGGGGAATAGCCCTCAGGGAGCTTTCCCTATGCCAAGCTAACTTTTGTTTGGGATAGATGAATCTGTGCTATTGGCCACATCTGGATGGGATGGATGTATCTGGCCAAAGTCTGCCTTGTTTCTTTCTCCTTGCATCCACCTACATTAGCTGCCTTGCCTGACTCACCCAGCCCAAGAGCTCTTGGTCACTTTAGTCTGGCAGCGTGATCTAATCGGGTGAGCTGACAGGGTTGTTCAGAGAGATGTTCACCTGCCGTTCCTCAGCAGCCTCAGACAAAAGAAAGAATGATTTGCAAGGTGCAAGGTTTGCATTAACTTTTTTTTTACACTGAGTTAAGATGAGCTGGAATGACACAGATGTGTGGCTCCCAGGAAAATGACGTGTGCTTCGTCTTTTCAGTTTGCTGGGTGATGCTGGAGGAGCTGGCTGGAATAGGCATTTCTGTCACGATCTACAGTAAGCACGCAATGATTTCTTGCCTCTCTGTTGGCCTTGTGACCCCTAGTTCCTTAGGTATTGGAAATACTCAGGAAGAGCTGCAACAGCATTTGAGGAAAAGAGCCCTCATCTCTCCACCTCCAAGTCTCCCTGGAGAGAAAACTTCCAGCATGGAAGAGATGGAATGAAAAGTCACTCCCCATCTTTCATTATTATTTGATGCCTATCACTCACGCTGATAAGGCCAAAGAGCTGAAAGTTTTGAGCTGTTTCTCGCGGGTGCTGACATAGCAGAGTGTATATCAGGAAAGCCCTGACATTTGATGTGGCTTTATCATTGGCAAGCAGGCAAATAAAATGGATGAATTAATCACCTTTTCCCTCCATCTGTCATAAGCTTTTATCCCACGAGGAGGAATATGTTTCCAGTTTGTCCTGGCTTTTTGAAGTGTGACACTACTGTTTTGCCAGCCTACATAATGCCTAAGTCATCAAAATGCCAGAAGTGGAGAGGAATGTGAATACCACTTATAACACAGCCTGGAAGACCACAAAGCTGTGTTTCAAGCCTCTCCAGTCTGTTTGAAAAACCCCAGAGATTTCCAGCCAATCTTTCCCTCAGCTCACTGACTCTTAACTGCTTAGCTCCAAGCAGCCGTCTTGCATATCACCTTGTATTTCTCATTTCTTATTTATATTTAATAAGTAATGATATCTCTAATTTCACTGCATCTGGTGGAAACTTGGGGGGTTACAGGCAAGTTTTGCATCCTGAATAAGGAACAAAGAGGTGGGATACCCACGGTGTCAGAGTCCCAGAACCCCTTCCTCTTTTCTGGGGGGGATGTGCAGTGTAAGCCCAGGAGCAATTCAGTGGTGTTTTATCAGCAGAACTAAGAAATGCCTTTACTGCCGCTTGCAAAACTTTGTTGCTGGATTGACTGAGGTTGCCACTGCAATGGCCATGTTTGCATGGCTTTGGGGTAAAACCATGTTACAAGTTCATCACAGGGAATCTCACTTTCCAGGCTGTAATAATCCCCCCTCTGTTACAATTTAAAAGCAAATTAATGTTAAAAGGTCTGTCTTTTTTTCTGGGTAGCATTCCAGAGCTCAGTCTGACTTCCCAGGAGTTTTAAAATATAGCTCTAGGGTTTGAAAAAGAAAAATTAAACTTTCTTTCGCCTTTCCCAGTGGAAAAAACAAACCAAAACAAAACACAAAACCCCTCAGGACGTTTAAGTGATCTCTTTCTGTCCCAAACACTCTAAGCTTATACATCTCTGTGAACATTTAAAGGGAGTCTTTTTTCACTGTTGGTGAATAGTTGTAATGGACTTGTGGTTGTAATCTCCACGATGTTGTTAGCATGAAACATTTTTACACTGGAATCACAGTGTTTGGTAATTCTTTATACTATGTGTGCACACTCCTTTGCCGTGTTTGCGAAAGATGGAGCTGCACACAACACTAGCTATGATATTCTGGTATTTTCAACAGCAGCATAATTGTTTCTAGGATATTTTGGGTTCTGAGTCTGTTCAGAGCACCTGCAGCTTGCCAGACCCTTTGGAGTCTGTGTTTCAGGTTGCAGTTTTCTTGATGCAGGATTCAAGTTTAGGTCCATTTAGTCTTTTTGCTACTGGTCCCTTGTTCCACAGTTTGGTGAGTGAATACAAATATTTGGGAAAGGGCCTCAGACAACCTCACTCTGTGTCTGGGGTGGATTAGAAGTCATGCAGCATGCAACTGATGATTTGTTTGTTTGTTTTATCTCCAGCACAGCGATGCAGTCCATGACCTGCTCCTGGACTTCATCACGTGGGTTGGCATCCTGCTTTCACTGGTCTGCCTCCTGATCTGCATCTTCACCTTCTGCTTCTTCCGTGGGCTGCAGAGTGACCGCAACACGATTCACAAAAACTTGTGCATCAGCCTCTTTGTGGCAGAACTCCTCTTCCTTATCGGCATTAATCGGACTGACCAACCGGTAAGAGGCAAAGCACTTTCTGCTCCTACCACAGTCTCTCATCTCAGCACTTATGGGATGTTTGACCATGCAATGAGATGTATTTCAGCACTGCCTTAATTCCATGCATGACTTCTCGCAGGGTTGGGCCCCTAGTGTTAACTGGGAGTCATATGCTGATGCCTACTGTTATTTCAGAGGCTATATGTGCGTTATTTGCAAAATAGGTGTTATGTTTAATAAGCAGTGTGCAGAAGTGCATTCATGCTATGTACATCTTTACATTTTTATTTGTGAGATTGTGTACCTACATACCTTTCTGTCTTTGAATATAATTTATAAATGCAGAAATGTGTCTATTTTAAAGTAGTTCACAAACATTTTCCAAGTGAAATAAAATTTCTTCCTTTGGAGAAGAGCTGCCTCGTTCTTATTAAACCTCCCAGTACAAGTAATCCTAACTGTTGCATTAATTCAGCATGGTACAAACACCTTCCCTTGCTCTTTTCAATCCGCATGCAGATTGCCTGTGCCGTCTTTGCTGCCCTCCTGCACTTCTTCTTCCTGGCAGCTTTCACGTGGATGTTCCTGGAGGGGGTGCAGCTCTACATCATGCTCGTGGAGGTTTTTGAGAGTGAACACTCACGGAGGAAGTATTTCTATTTGGTCGGCTATGGCATGCCTGCACTGATTGTGGCTGTGTCAGCAGCGGTGGACTACCGGAGCTATGGCACGGACAAAGTGTGAGTGGGATTTGGCACTTGTCAGAAGAGACGGGAGTGGGGATGACAAAGGGAAGCAAAGAGCCCAGAGACCTGACAGACAAAGGAACCTTGTGCAGACAGAGCTCAGCCAGGAGGCATGCCTTGCTTTATCTTTGTGTCTCTAACACAGTCCATGATAATAGAGGACAAATTCCTCATTATGAAATGATTTGCAAAGGTATTTTCTTGGAGATGTCAGTTGGGAAAAATTTTATCAGATCATTGCATAAGATCAGCAGAGGTGGCTGTCCCAGGTCTCAGTTGGGTACTGTATCGGCAAGGTCATCCTTCTTCTCTAACCAAAGGGTATTTTTCATTTGGATGATGAAACATTGCTTTCTTCTTCCTCTTTTTTTAAGTGTTCTGTCAAACTAACAGAGCCTGCACACAAAATAGGTGGTGACCGTGGAGTGCATTAGACTCTTTGCAAATTGGAAGAGCTACATCATTTATCATTATGAATATTCTTAAATGTTTTCAACATTGCTGAAGCTGGTGTCAAAGCACAGCTCAGATGATCATGCAGCACTGTCTAATGGAAAACACAGTGAAAATCAAGCCTTTGATTTGCTTTGCCAGCTTTGTTTCAATAGCACTAACAATGATTTTTATTTACTTTTTCTTAACAGTGCAGTGGTATTTATTTACTTTTTCTTTTTTCCCCTCTTCCTGTTGTTGGACTGCCTTTCCCCTGTCATTGTAACTGAATTAAATCAATCTGAAGGCATACATAGCAATGAGCTGGTGGCATTTTTAAAGATCTTTTTTAGCATAGGTTGGGTCAGGCCATGGCAGTAGTTGATGTTCTCTTAAATTCAACTGCAAAATTTTTGCCTGAAACCTTATTGGTATATATTAATCTGATTCCTCGTGGAAGCAAATCTGTAGAGCAGTGGAACTGCTCATGATCCATTACTGTGCCAGCTGGTAGGCTTTCATCCCAGCTGGATGTTTGCCTCATGTTCCTCCCATGAGTAGGTGAATAGCAACCAGAATTTGTATAAATGTCATAGTTTGTGGAAAGAAAATGGCACATGCAGTTAAAGATGGGAGGGAGTAAGTTTTCAAGAATCTCTACTAATTTATACAAAGTAGTTTGACTGACTTTGACAGGTTTGAGGGGCAAAATAAAAGTAACACAACAACTGATGACAGTTTTTGGAGAAAACTGTTTCCATCAGCTGCTGCCTGCTTTCTGACCCAACCAACTCTTCCATTCACATCCCCACTTGGGCCATATATAGGCTCCCATTGAATCAGATATTGAAACATTCTGCCTTGTACATTTAGAGAAACTTATTTTTACAGTGGTATTTCTACGGAGGACCTGTCTCTTCACAGTAGCCTGCGTGGGGCACACTGAGCCTCAAATATGTTACAGGTCATGATCAAATATGTTACAGATCATGAGTCCAGCTCCCTGGAAAGCCAGCTAAGATGCTTCTGCAGATCTGCCATCACTGAAGCTGTGTCCATACCTGTCTGGTTCGCAGTCTCTTTTAGTGGCTGCCTTCCCTGCTGTTCACCCTGTGACTTCTGCAATGTTACTGTTGCAGGGCTGGTAGCACCAGAGCGATCCTTTTGACTTCTCTCAATGTTTTGGGCTGTCTACCAAGAAAAGCCAGCATTGCAGCTAGTTTGCAATGAAAGCTAGCACCAACTGCGTTCTCTTACAGTTGGGTGTTGAAAAGTCTTACTTCATTCTCTTGTAGTAAAAGGACATCCACAGGTCAGGGTATCACTTTGGACATAAGACAGCAGTTGGTTTGCATCCACCCTCATCTTTCCAAAGTCCCTTGTGATGCTCTGTATGGACAACCAGCATACCAGTGCAGGTTGTGGGGCATAGCGGCACACAGCAGGTGGCTGTAGAGAGTGGGAACGCACCACACCTAACTGCAGCTCCCACAAAGCACCATGGCAGCTTTGCATTGCTAAAATATTTATGTTCCTGTTAAATGAGTATATAGACCTTTCTGAAGTACAGCATAATAAACATATTCTGTAGGATACACTGCCTTTTACTATCAGACTTTGGGTGTCTAAATGTTTCTATGGTATGGGAGATAGAGGCAGGAAGTTTGGCTGAAATTCGCTGGAGGTGAATGACAAAACTTTGCTGTCTTTGTATTGAGGAGGCAGCAGTCCTATGTCTGTGCCAGTAAAATCTCTCCCTCCCCACAGCATAAAGTAGTATTTTTCATTATTAAACATGTATACGTAATATTTTGCAGATAAATATTTACAGAGATTTGCAGAACCGAAAATATTTGTTTATAATCTCTAATTCCAGAGTGCAAAATTTTATCACGTTCCTCTAGTGGAAAATAAAAAACATACAATATGTTTTCTATAACTATCATGCTCCATCTGGTTGATGGATGATGATGTATTTTTCTGTGTAATGTTATTAGAAGGGTAGAACTGATTAGAATTTGTAGTGAACTATATGCCAGGCATACATAATTTGATTGCAAGAAGTTGCTAGGTTTTGCCGGGTTTTGTAAAACATCCTCTGGAATATATTACTTGCCTTCCTCCATTATTTATTGCATTTGTTTAAGCAGGACTTATGGAGCTGTTTGTGTTATTTGTTTTTTGCCTGGCATTTGGTGCCACCATTCATACATCTAAGAATGATTTGCTTAGACACCCGATGTAGATTTTCTTGATTTCATTTTCCTTTCTAAATCCAACCCTCCTGTAACACATGTCCAGATTACATAGCCAGGAAGAGGCAGCTGTTCCTCTCTCTTTTTCTTTGCTCATTACTCGGTGCTTGTGATTTTCTGAAGCATCCCATCCTAGTATTCATATTGGCATTTTGGAGTAGCTACACAGTAAAGATACTCTCTTACACTTAATTATTCCAAGGATTGGAATTGATCCTGTTCCTTTTACTACTTTTTGTTTAAGAGCAGTTCAGACCACTCATATTAGGTGATTAATTTGCTTTTATAACCAGATAGCAGTGTAGTGATTCCATTAAGAGATCATCCCATTCAGGCCAGTAGGGACTATTCATGTGAGCAAGCTGTTTGGCCCTTTTGCCCCAAATAAATTAGAAATGTTGCATCTCACCTTATTCTATTTGTAATTTCTAAAGTAAAGGTGAAAAGCGTGAAGTGCCACTGCAGGCAGTGTGGTCCCCCAACACTACCTAAGTAATTCTGGCAATGCTCATGAGAACTTTCAAGTAACCATGTCTTACGGGCCAGGTCTTCAGATGCTGAGTCTTAAATGACAACATCTCAAGTTTTGCTGCAAAAAAAAAGAAGATACTGGAATTTCAGTTTTAGAAAGTTACACTTGCCTTGTCCTGTGTGGTAACCAAATCCATCCATCTCCTGGCCAGATCTGATGTCAAGCATTGCAGTGAGCAATACTGTGAAATGCAGAGGGGAAATAGCATTTGCAGTTGTTGTTAGTGTTTCGAGATAACTTGTGTCTAAAATTCAGTAAAAGCTGGATTAAGGTTTTAGCAGACTCCCTTTGAGAGGACTCACTCAAGTAGCAGACTATACAAGATCTACAGCAAGAAGCCGTTCCATATTCCTGTACTGTCCGGGGATTCATATCAATGCCTCTTAGAAATCTCAGAGGAAGCATCTATGCTTTGAATGGCTCAATATATTTTAGAAAACATAGGTATGTTCATCCACTGGTGATCAAATTCATTGTGACAGGAATCTCTTTATTGTTTCTTCTCCCCACCCCCCCTCCGCCCTTTTGGTATGCTATAAAGCAGGATATACATGGTAAGCAATCCAGCTGTCAGAAAACAAAATGAAAGCCTGGTGTATGTGCACAGCCTCCAAGTCCATCAGCCAGCTGCCGACATTTTATGCATGTTAATGTTGCTCGGAAAATAGCTTCTAACAATACAGTCTGTCTTGGGTGGCTCCACTGAACTTGTTTTATTTTCAGTGTTTGTGCCGGGTATTTGGAGGAGGAAGCATGAGCAATGTAGATGCTGGACTGCTTAAAGCAGAAACTATATTGCACCCTTGAAAGGCATTGTGCATACATATCCCATTACAGCACCCAGACAAGGAGGCTACATAACCATGTGAAACAAACCGCTGAGCTCCCATGAACAACATGATGTGTTTAGGGGTCTTCAAATTTTACGGTCCAATGGCAGCTAATGATTGTTTATTGGTTATATTTAATGCACACCAGGGATAGTTTAGTATTTGATTTCTCTTCATGCAGAAAATAGAGTAAAACCCATTGTAGTCTTTATTACTTGAGAAAAGCTTTAGGTGAATATAGCAACTTGTCACCGCGGAAGAGGAAATTAAAAAGTAAAGGAAAGCAGCACCACGGAGCTTGTTATGAGCACTGAATATGCTGGTGTGACTCTTGGAAGAGGCAATGGGGTTTTGAACAGCATTCCCTTCATCCGCAGATTTTCAGATAATCTGCTCTGCCTTGCAATAAGCCCTGAAGCAGCTCGTTTGTTCAATGGCAGTGGAGTCTAAACTTGTAATGTGGTAAGTCCATGTTCGTGGTGCAGCTGTGCACAGGGGGTCAGAAGTAACTCAGCAGCCCAAGATTAGCAACTTTGGGAAGTGAGTTGCCTGATTGCTTCCTTGTTTTGAGGAGCTCATTTATGCAGCTCATTGTGCGTGTGGTTTTTTGTCTTTTAAGGGAAGAAAAGCTCAGTGTGGCACTTGTCTGATTAGCAATTTACAGCTCCTCAACGCAATTGGCGGGATGCCTGTGTTTTAATGTTTTGGTCTTAGTTTGCATTTTTAATGAGTTATGACTTAAATGGGTTCAAAGTTGCATCTCTTCCTGGTGACCACAAAAAACCAGCTGTTTAAGTCCTTCTGAGGATTAGAGGCAGTCCTGCAGCTTTCTGTTTAGTCACTTAAGACTCTCATAGACACAGTTTCATAGAAAGGTGATTTTTCTATTCAAACAAATAAAAAATGACATCACATTCTTTAAAGTGTGCGGAGAGGAAGGAAAAAAAGAGCTTTCTCTGTTTCTTGCAAGCTCCACTCTTCCTCAAATGAAGCAGTCTCTTGTTGGAAGGGGACCTTTTGCTCCATGCCTGTCCTCTGCTTATTCCGAGGGCAGGGCTGGTTCCTCCACTGTTTCCCATCCACAGCATCCATCTCTTGTCACTGAATTGTGCTCCAAAACCAAAGAGATTTTTTAGGGGAACAGGGCGGAAAATGTTATCCATTTGGCTGTCTGGGAAGGAAACCAGTTGCTTCACGCTTCTTTTGCTCAGCCCAGCACAGCTTTTCCCTCATGCTGTATTTCAGTTTTTGCTGATTTTCGCTGTATCCCAATCTGTATGCATTCAAAAACAGCTGCATCAGATGTGACCATATGGCTGGCCGTCATGCTTTAAGGAGTAAAGGGTAGGTTTAAGTATTTCCTCTTCCCTGAGCTTTCCAAGAGCTGGCTTGGTCTTTGTGCTGAAGGAAAACCAAGTTGCTTGGCAATTAAAATACACTGTGCTCCTGATACCTGTGCAAGTATGGACTGGGGATGTTTTGAATGTTAAACTGACAAAAAAGTTCAATTTTTTTTTAATTAAAACCAACCAAAAAAAAAAAAAACCCACAAAAAAGACCAATCCCAAAATCCACCTCTGAGTCCTCTGCCACATATCTTATTATCAGTAGAAAAAAGTTGTGGGTCTGGGTATTCTCTGATTTATAAGTGTCAGCTGAGGCATAAGAACTAGTTACACTTCTTTTCCCTATGGGCTGGGGTAGGTATAGCTTGAAATTCCACGTGATGTATGAACTGCTGCTATGCAGATGTGTTCTTTCAGGGATGGAGAGAAGGACTTTTTGCAGGGATTTTATTATCCTTGAAACCTTTATTCCTCTGTAAAATCTAGCTGCAATTGGGCAACATTTCAGATGTTATTATGAGTGATACACAGATGTCATGATCGCATAAACCCTTTCCTATAGTAAATCAGACTCTAATAGTTTCCAGTCACTTGTGTGGTTCCGTTACCAGCTTCATCTGAATCACCTTGAACTTCAGCAGCTGAAGAGGAAACAAGATTTCCCTGCAGTTGCTCTGAAAGCCCTTGTTTGCCTCTTGCATTAAGATTTTGATGCTGTCACATGAAGATTTTGGATGAACAGCTGCAGCGGCAGTTCAGGAGTGATGGTCACGGAAGTGATGGTATTTTAATTTGTGACAAATAGCGGCATAACTATTATGTAAAGATTGATAGGTCTTCAACACTGATGAAACATGAAATTTGTATGGTCAGGGAGGGAAATGAGAAGCTTTCTCTACATTTTACAATTTATTCATATCTTGGCTTCTCCCAGTCAGAGAGGTTCAGGGCATGTTTTATTCTCTCGGCAGGCTGATCTCTTCTGTGAGGCACAGACCTTTCTGCCTATTGCAAAGTCCATTGGAAGGGAAAAAAAAATTCAGCTTGTGCACTAGAGCTGTCATTTGTGAGAACTGCTATCTCTTCCACGATGATAAATTCATATATACAGGTCCTGTCTCTTGCCTAATTCTGAAATTCCATCTGATGTTTAGTATAAGAGTGGTTTTATGCTTTCTTAGTCCTCTGTGTATAAATGGAGCTGTGATTTGCAGCATTGCAAACACGACAAGATATTATTATTTTAAACATCATGCAAAAGTTTCTTGGAATTTATATTCGTCTGTCTTGTAACCAGTCACTTCTATTTTATCTTCCTGTCGCCTGCAATGAACTAGGAATGGAAATGTAATTTCCCAGGGGCCTTAAAAAATGTGGGGAGTATTAAATGCGGTTGAAATTAAGTGATTAATAATTTAGTTTTAGGCCATGAATCAACTTCATGTGATAGCGCAGACCATATGCAACCCTCGAAACATTAGTGGAAACAAAACGCTCCAGAGGTTCAGGGAAATAAAATGCTCTAAAGGGGAAGTTGCTGAACCTAATTAAACCTCAGCCTTCTGTTACCCAAATCATGCTTCCTATTTGCACCAAATTTGCTCTGATCTGCTTGCTGGAGAAATGTCATCTTCTTTGACAGCTGACAGACAGCTTGTGTTGCATCAGAGCTGGAGAGAAAAGAGGAGCATAAAGCAAAGAAGCAGCTCTGTGGATCCTCATCAGACCCCTTCCTTAAAAAAAACACAGTTTTAAGTTTTTTTTTCTGACAGATGCAGAAAGCCTTAGTAGCCAGGCCTGGTGCCATTTTCTCCCTGCTTCCTCCAGAGGTAATTATCTTATTCCATCAATAGCGCTGTCAGAAATTGGGCACATAATTCAGCATTTAAATGAACAAGCAATGTAATATTTCCTGTCTCCCACCGGCGTGTTTTGCTGCTCACATTCTTCTCTGTCACTCTCTCACTCTTGATGTATGTCCTGGGTGCAGTCCTTGAATGCCTTCTCTCCCATGTGTTTCGTTACAGATGTTGGCTCCGACTTGACACCTACTTCATTTGGAGCTTTATAGGACCGGCGACCTTGATAATTATGGTAAGAACTCCTAATTAACTACTCCATCTCTCAGGTCAAGAAATAAAACTTTTGCTGTCCCTTTACACTTTATCTTTAATTTACACAGATTAATTTGAGAAAGGCATGTTCTTCTTTGACCCCACCTGGCGCAAGCAATTAGACCCTCATTAAGAGAGGCTCTTGGCATTGCAAAATACTTAATCAAAATGGGCCAGGGAGCTTCAGAGTGGGCACTTGCAGAGTTTTGTTTCTACTGCTGGACATTTAGAACTGCCAAACTATTTTTATGCCCCTCATCTGCCCCGCTTTTGCATTCTAGAGCAAAGCTTTGTATTGATCATGCAATAAATCTGGGTTGGGGGGAATGAAATAAAGTGCAGACTGGAAGGGAGGTTTGATAGGGGTTTTTTCTCCCTGACAGAAGATGAAGCTCATCTGGCTTCATGGTTAGCATTTTACCAGTGTATCAGCTAGCACAGCAACAAGGTACAGAACCCAACTTTAGAGGCAGCTGGAGTTTTCTTATACTTTAATAGCTGCAATATGGCTTAAATAAACCATCCTTTGTTTTGGATAGACTAGGGGTTGGCTAACACAGCAAACCAGGCACTCTCATGTCAATGCAGACATTGTCCTTGCTGCTTCTGCAACTGGGAGCTGTTTCAGCAGCCTTCCACATAAGGGAGGGGGCAATGCTCCCAGCTGCAACTGTTGAGGGTTTTTTTCCCCTTAAGGAATTCATTCATAAGAAGATATCTTCCCTTTCTGATTATGTCTCAAACCCTGGCCTGGGCTTTTGGGGGAACTCCTTTCCAAGAACTGGCAGACTTGTTTAACATTGAGGCATTGAAACACTATCGCATCTTTTACAGAACGAATCAAACTCTTTTTCCTTTTCATGTTTCAACTTTGCATTGTGCTAAGCATCTTCAGATGTCATGATTTCCCTGCCCAACTCCCTTGTTACACCATATATTCACAGAAAAAGGTGCTTTTGTGCTTCATTACAATGGGGCTGGCTAAGCAAGATGCTTGGAATGACTTTTCACAACTGTACATCTCTAAGACACGGAAGAGCAGTTACAGCAAATACTTTTCATTGTCCATAACATCATTTGAAGCACTACAGTTGATGTTGGAACCAGCCCCATATCAGTAACATACACAGCACCACAGCCTTCATAATGTTGTGGCATCACCAGTTCTGCAGTCTACAGGCCAGCTCACCTTATAAAATGCTTGGCAATTTTCTATAATTCAGTTGTTATAAAACTGCAGTGAGAGCTAATTTCCGACAGCGATTCATCTGTTACAGAGAAGAAGCTGACTTTCTCCCCGTTATGTTGTGTCATGTCACGTAACCATTTTTTTTTTCCTTTCCTCCCCCATTGCAGCTTAATGTCATCTTCCTTGGGATTGCTCTCTATAAAATGTTTCATCATACTGCCATACTGAAGCCCGAATCTGGATGTCTTGACAATATCAAGTAAGTTGTTATGTTTTTTTCTTTCTCTCTACCTGTTTCAGTCTTCTGCTGTTTATGCCCCTGTTCATTTCTGAGGAGCATACAGGGAACCAACTCTGCCAACAGCAGTGGTAACAGAAGCACTATGTGTTTTTATGGCACTACAGAGTGGTTTTTAATAGGTACCAACAAGTGGCTGATGATGAAGCACTGTCTTTATCGTGATTTGGCTGCTAGTGGTGGCATTTTTCATTCAGTTTTGCATGAAGGAAGCAAAGTTGTATTTGGTGTCCTTGCAGGGACTAGCAGGTAACCTCCTAGTCCCTCTGTGTAAAAGGAAATTTTGCCTGATAATTACTGGCTAATTATTTCAGTCTTTACAGTGAAGGTGTTGAAATTGTTGATCATTACTATTTCTCTGTGCTCTGAGGGTGGCAGCCTTACTTCGTTTCTGTTTGTTTTGGCCCCTGACAGATTTAATGACCCAAATTCTCCCCAGAATCTGATTAGTTTTAGCAAAGTCTCTGGGAGTTTACCTGGGGGTGCCCACATCAGAGGATGTGCTTGCCAGAGAAGGCATATTTTGCCCTTGGACTTGGTTAACATCTGAGCTTGGGCATCTTACTGTGTAGGAAGCTACTTCATTATATTGATAGAATATTAGTCTCCATCAGTGCCTGTTTATTCAAGTACCTCTGGCTTTAATTACTCGCTTCAAAAATACAAGTGGGATTTCAGGTGCAGCGCATGATAAGATAGGGAGCCTGCTAATTAATAAAACCATCTAATGAACTTCAGGAGGAGGAAATTGTTGGAAGTCAGTGCTTTACTGCCCATCCCGGAAAGGAGTGTGTTGTACAACGTAGTTGAAAGTTGGTTCTCCCTTCTCGTCCTTTTGAAGAGGCACGAGGGTCGCTTGCCTAACAAGCAAACTCTTGCAATGACTGAATTGCAGAATTGCAAGGCAGTTCTCAGCAAGATTATTGTTCTTACCACTGAGCTGCTCTCATAGATACAGCTTTAATTTAAACTAGGTCATGCCCCCTTAAAACTTCCCCAGCAGTCAAAGCCTGCAGTGCCACTGGCATGTAACGACCTGGCGTGGGCCTTTGGGTGAAGTTTTAGTTTCTTAAGTGCAGCTACTTCTTCAAGGGTTTGGAGGAAGGGAGACCAGAGCCTGCACAAACACAGGAGGCCCCAGTGAGGTCAGGGAGCTGCAGGGCACTCATTTACTACATCTGTCCCTGCCCAGGTTGTGGGCAGGCTGCTCTGCAGTATGCCTCTGTTTCTCCAGCCGTAAATCAGCTAATAGATGAAATCAGAGGAGCAGTCTCTTCTGGATGTCCAGTACTGATGCCAGCATGATAGTCTTTCATTTGGTCTTTGATGAGGTGTTAAAGGAATGGTACATTTAATAACACTTATTAATGTGACTACCCATCATGCGTTAGTGCTATGGGATTCCTTGCTGAGAACAGCCTTTATAAGGTTACCCATACAAAATCTGTCTAGAGAGCTCTGCAGTATGACATTTAAATTAAAAAAAAAAAGGGGGGAGGGGGCGACGATAACAACAAAGCCCATATAATTAAACACAGAAATAATAATTGCCTACTGTATAATCTTGCCTGTGCTAATCTCTAGAATCATTGTGTAAAATGCCAGGAATTTATACAGCTAGTTACGTTAATTCTAATGTCATTGTGAGATAATTTATAGCTCCTTTGGCAGATGAATGTCTATTTCTGATTTGACTTCATTAAAACATTTTGAAAACACAAGCAATTTAAATACTTCTAAGTATGTTGCTGATACCCTTCCGAATGTGTTACTTCATTGCAAATGATCTTTTATGCTTGAAAGAGTAAGAAATACCTAATATAAACTCAAGAAGACCCCAAGCTCACCCTAAGAAGTTTATCAAAACACAAATTTCAGAAAGGACTTGATTGTAATTGCTGAGTACCTAAGCAGCCTAAATCCAAGGCATGTGTTGCCTCAATATTGGTTATGCTCGAGCTAGGATAAAGTGCAGATTTTTAACAGAGAAGGGAATCCACCTTTGAGGGAGCTTTCCTAGGGATATGAGAGGCTTGCAATCTCTGAAAAACTTTTTGGTAAGATCACAGTCGTCTTCTAGGTAAAATTGTAGTCTTTTTCTAGGTAAGATCTGGGTCTTCTTCAAAGTCATTGGCTCTAGCTCAGTTGCAAAATATGAATGAGGTACAGCAGCTCTGAAATAAAAAGCCACAGACCACATTATTTCACAAGTGACCAGCAAGGTCCTTTTGAGCTTACCTCTGTGGGTCTATACCCTTAGTGGAAAGACACCCAGATCTCAAGACATGCACTGCCTTTGCTGGCTCTCATCATAGTCACAGAGCCTTGTGTCTTATCAGTTTATATTTAAAAGACCAAACCAAACCAAGGGCCTGCATTGGAGGGCCCCTTGCTGCCATCTGTGTGTGACAGCTTTACGGCACATGGAGAGCTGAATGGGAGTTTGTTCTCCCAGTTAATTTCCTAGCACTGTTCTGTGTTAGGCTGTGGTGAAGCTCTCGCAACATAAATCCTGAGCCTGTTCAACAACAGCAAAATACTCGATTCCCTATGGCAATGTAAAAATAAAGGCCATAAAATATTTTAATAGGCTGTTAATAAGTGCCCCTGCAATCTGGTGCTTGCCTATGTCACTTTAAAGGTTAGAAATACATTATGAAGTATAGAAAACAGAGAACCAAATAACTCCACTTAAATTAATGAACTTGATAAGGGATCAGGTGTCACCTGGGATACCTTTAATTACTGCACCAACAGAAAAGCCATTCAAAGGGCAGTGCCTGAACCAGATGCTGTGTGGCTGAAAGATTTGTAGGCACTGTGCAAAGTTGTAAAAACAACTTCTCTAACCTTCAGGAACAGTACCTGGATTATTGTGCCAGGGTGGGAGAATCTGACATTCCATGGTGGAGCACTGGTTACCAAGGGGTTACTGAGCAAGAGATTTGATGTTCTGGTACAGAGCTGGTTTATTCTTTACTCACATTAATTTGTCCAGCATAGCCCAGCATTTTCAAGTGGGAAGTAGGGTGGGTCCTTCCTTCTGTGCCGAGAGTATCCTCCTTGTGTGGCAGGTTGGTACTGAGCCAATTCAGTGAGTTGCCCCTGCTGACAGTGAGGTTCATGCTTTTGTCCTACTTTTGAGGCATATGGCCAGAAGATATGAGCTTGTGTAAACGGGATATGTTGTTTGGAGCTGCAAGTGTTTCTGTGCCTACTGCTGATGCCAGGAGGGCAGTCCAGCTCCCATTTCACAACATGTACCATCACCAAAAGTAGCATACTTTTACCTAGGACCCTGAAAAATTCAGCTTCTCTTCTTCCTTCAATACATATAAAAAGAAATTTTCAGGGTTCAGCCAGGGTGGAGATCTCTTCTGCCTTTTAAAGATATCTTTAGTATGAAGCTATGCAGACAAGGATGCTGAAACAGCTGCCTCTTGGGTGGTGTGTGCCCATGTGCCTCCCATAAACACAGAGCAGGAGGGGATTTTCCTCTGCACCCTTTTTCAGTGGCTGTTTCCGCATGCTCGAGGTCCACTGTGGCCATTTCTTTCATCTCTTCATGGCTTGTTGGCAAATACAGGTGAGCAGAGGTGGGCAGTGAGGAACACTGTTTAGTGTTTAGTTGCTCTGCCACCTCACTTGTATCTCGTTCATGGCCTAGAAGAGTGTAAGTGGGATGAAAAGGGTGCACAGAATTGCTCATGAGCACAAAATGATTAACTGTCAACGAATGTAACCAAGAAGACATCATTTTGGAGGATCGTTTCCCCCAGCCCTTACAAGCTTTCAGGGAAGACAGACCTTTGAAGCCAGGGACTGCACAAGCTTTTTGGATGGCAAGAGCCTGCCGTGCTGTTTGCATCTATAGCCTACAAGGTGGAGAGTATAGGCGTATCAGTGTGGTATTGATGCACTCTTGCTAGCAGATGGCTACTTTCAGGGACCTGTTACCAGCTGGAATACTTTAGAGCAGCTGTGAGACTGTTTTACCGGAGGTTGCTGTCATGTGGAGTGATTTTAGAAGCTGAGCAGCTCAGTCACTCCTTCACGCTTTTCCATTGTGCTGGGTAGATGTTAGATGTGTGAAATGTCTCAGACTGTCTTAGACAGGACTACACTGAATCTTTTTTATGTTCACATTCCTGTAGGAAGCTTTATGTGACAAAGGAAAATACATATATATATGAATAGTCCATCATGGTTCTTCAGTTTTCCATCCATCAACTCCTTTCTGGGTGGTCAGGCATGTACTGTGACTGCTTGTGGTCCCTGCACACCAGGTTTTCATCTGACCCATGCCAGATGCTGCAGCAAGAGAAACCATCCACATGTTTCCAGATGCTTAGTCCCCATTCTCTGTGCAAAATGGAGGGTTTCAGATGAAACCCCTTTCCGGATGCCTTTGTGTGGTGTGGCAGTGCAATGCTTGTTCTGCAGACATTCAAATACTGCTGTTTGATCATCGTGATGTTTGTGAAGGGAAAAAAGAGGGGCTACCCTGATGGTAATCCAGGCATGCTCTTCTCCATTATCTACTGAAATCTGAGGTCCTTTCTTTGCTGTGTGTAGTTCTTGTGCACAATACAGAACATATTAGTTACTGACATGAAAAACTGGTAGAAAATTGGGTGGGGAGAGCACTTAGTTAGGAAAAGGCAAGTCTTATAAGCAGATTGAAAGGATCCATTAATGGGGCCAAGTAGCTGCTGTGCCTGCAGTTACAAAGGGCATCTCCAAGTGGCTGGAGGGGAGAGGGTGAAACCTCATTTCTCCTAGCAGAGACCAGAAACTATCCTTTCTCTTCATTACAAATAGAACTGTTCCTTTGAATTTCCCGTGGGCACTCACATCCCCTCTGCCCAAGTGCTGCCTGGCTGTGGTAGGGTTTGTTAGCATTTCCCCCAGGCAGGCCAGACTTCCTGACATTCTTCTGCACTGAAGTATGTAGCAATGAGATTTTATTTTATTTACTTTGGAAGGGCAACATGTTGGCTGTGGCTGCCAACTGCAGTTGTGAACCCACTAGAAAGAAGGCAGGAGGCAAAGGTCTTTGTCGGCTTGCTTCTCTTTTTATCCCATTTTATTGCATTATTCTTTTAGCCAGGGTATAGCTTGGCTTGTGCCACAGGCCACCTGGACGCTCTTTAGAAAGCTCAACTCGTCGGGACCTCTTCAAAGAGGAGTGTGTTGGGCTGTAGTGCTGGATTTGTTGGAAAAGCTCATCCAGAGCAATAGAAACCCACCTGAAAGTCATTCTGTAAATTTAATTTTCTTCCTTTCAGATGGGGAGACTCAGAGTCTTAGCTGGGAGCTCCTTTTGTTGCTAAAGAGGCACTTAATTAGAAGCCTTGAGATAGTTTAATCTTGGCATTAATCACTGTAGTTTTGTTGCAGCTTTCCTCCCTCTTGTAGGAATCTGCTCCCATCCCATCTTCTGCAACAATAGAATAAGCACTATATCAAAAACCTGAAATTCCCAGGTAAAAATGTATTTATTTCAAACACATAGGAGAGAACATCTTTATGTATTGTGGTCAGATTCACAAGGACACACACTGAAATCCCGTTAATGGGTGTGATGCAGAAACGTCCTGCACTGCAACCTTCATAAATCAATCCCCAAATGACCAAAATGAGCCTTCCTCAGCTTGCTGTCTGCTACCTACAAATGGTCCCTGCTTGCTGGGACCTACAAATGGTCTGGGGCTAAAGGCATATGGCCTTGGTTTAATGGATAAAATAAAAAGTGTAAGTTCTCCCAAGTTTCTGACTTGAAAAAAAACTTGCACCATTCTGCTTTAATTTTTGTGTTGTTTTCTTTTTCCATGGGAGTCTCTTGCTCACAGGCTTACAGAAATAAATGTGAAATTGCGCAACCTAAGAGCCAAAAGTAGGAGCCAAATGCAAAGACTCAACTTTGATTATTACGATACAAAACCTCACAAAGCCCAATCCGGGCTATTTTAGGGAGTATGGCCTAGGCTGGGGAAGGCAAGGGGCAAGGAGTATCAGGCGCAAAACTGAGAAGCCCTTTTTGAAACTATGCCTCCTTTACAAACCATTGCCATATCCCACTCTTCCCATATGTTGTATGGGTGTAAGTGGTTATCTGCTCATTTTCTTGCTTCAACATACGTATTTTATTTAAAGAGACGTGACTAATCCCAGCCCCCAGATAAGCTTGTTGTTTCAGTCCTGTGGGTTTCTTAAGTCATAAAAAAATCTTCAGAGTTAGGTAGAAAATTCAAAACAAAGGTTAAATAGAACTTCCAAAAATCATCTGCGGAAATGCTTAAATTAAATCCTTGATTGAACACAGCAGTATTGTGCTGGCAGGAACAGAGGTTTACCAGTCTACTTTTATTTACTCAGCTGATTGAAACGCCGAAAAAGTAAACATCCTGGGTTTGGCACAGTGAGGAACGAGTTAGACTTTTGAAAATGCAAGATTTATTCTCCTTTAGTAGGAAGATCTTACATTACCAATGCAGAACAATAATTTGTACCAGGTATCCTTTTACTAAAGGAAGATTAATTTGTGCTTTATTATAGTCATTTTAGAAACAAGTGAAAATAGGGAGACAGTAAGGATTTTTTCATCATTTTTCTATTGGGATTTCAACTAATCTGTCAGTTTCCAGATCTTTTTTTGCTTAAGCATAAGACACTTCAATGCCAAAGGGTCTGGAATTGAATATTGCATTGGATTCACCTGGGGGACTTGAGTTGCAGAACAGCAGCACTTTAATCCTTCATTACTTCTGGGTCTGCGGTTGTTTGGGAGTGCACAGCAAGGACATGGTACAATGAAGGGGTCCAGTTCTTGAAGCATGTCCAGTGCAGCATCTGAGTGTAAGGCCCAGTCCTGGCCTTCTGCATTCTCAGGTCCTGGTGAAGTAAGGGCTGAGGGTCTGTACCAATGTGCAGACTCCTTCTTCAGAGCAGCAAGCAGGGGGAGGAGGTGCACCCATGCAGCTTTGAGGACATGTGTGTATTGGCTGAGAGGTGTAAAGGACAAGGTACAAAGAGTTTGAAACAAAAGCTAGTGAATGCAAACACTTACAGTAGCCACACTGAACCTCTGTTAAACACTGCCTTAAATCCTGACTGGCCATTACCTATAACTTATAATGTTAAATAAAATAGCAGTGCCTGTAAAGAATGACCTTTCTGTTAAGATTTTCATACAGCCCTACTAACAAAATAGAAAGACTGAGTGGGCTGTTCAAGAATAAGGTGTTGAAAATCTCTCCTTCCCCACCAACTGTGTTATATACAGTGTTTTTGGACTCCTCTGACTTCTGGGGAGAGCAGGGTCAGAGCACAGCAGATCCAGGGATGCCTTTTGGAGAGGAATAGTCCCTAGATTCCCTCTCCAAGAATGGACAATCTGATCCTAGGGTACAAAAAGAAAGCCCAATACAGTGGGCTAGTCGTTTAGCTGGGTCTGGATAAATTTCTAAATTTAGCCAGGTTTGGATAAATTTGGATAAGAAATTGTGTGTTTTATTGCTGCTTAGGACATGCAGGCAGCATGTTCTCTGTCACCAGAAAACTTGACAGGAGCATTTTGCAACAATGACCAATAATCTGGGTACTTCTGAAAATGAGGAGTAGCTTTTTCTCTTCCTTGGAAGACCTCCCCCTGTGCAAAGCTCAGATGTTAGCCATGAAGTACTGAGCCTGGCATTAGAAACTGCCAGCCTCGCTTTCCTTGTACAGGAGCTCAGGCTGTGATCTTTGTGTTTCACAAAGATCTTGACCTTGAGAGAGAGCACCTTGCCATCACAAGCCTGATGGTCAGCTTAGCATCTCCCTGGGTCCTGTGTAAGAAAGCACCCTGCTTCCTAGTCCCCTGGGTAGCTCGCTGCTGCTCCTATATAGCCTGCATCTGCACCTCTGCATGAACAAACTTTGAACAGGAAGCCTAAAGCAAACTCAGAAAAATCGCTTGGAGTTGGCACAAAATGACTTACAGGCTTCCTACCAAGAAAAGATATGGCACGTTTATTTTTTGCCAGAGTGCAGTTTGTGAGCACCTCAGCGACAGAAACCTTCCCGATGATGCAAAACCATCTGTGATTGCCCTGATGCCTTTTTCACCCAGTGATGTTGTTGGCAGCACGCGATTTTGTTTGTTGCAATCTGCTGCTTGAGTTTTTTACGGAAGGTTTTGGTTAATATCTGACTGTTTTGGCTTTGGGTTTTGCTTGTTTATCTATGGGGTTCGTGATGGCTGTGTTAATGTTGAATGGTAATTATAAAGCACTAATCTTCCCACTGACAGGTGTCATCCTTTCTGAATTAAAAAAAACCCCAACTATCAATCAGGCATTATTGATTTGAGAGAGTGTCCTGGAAGATATTAAATACCTAAGGTCTTCCTGTGATCCCATAAATCATTATTATTGTTTTAAAAGGCCATGCATTTAAAATATTTTTTCAGCAAGCCCTACTGGTGCTATAGGGATAGCACAAATGTGTCTAAAGACTTTCTTGACTCTCTATCATGTGGAAACAATCAGACTGATGTGGTTACACATCAGTGTGGCTTGAATAATCATGACATGCGTTTGCAAAGTTAGGAGGAAGGAAATAAATAGGGTAAGTAATCCTGGCTGTAATTAATTACTTGCAGAAAATGGGATGAGCTTAACAGAATTGCTCTTTCCAATTGCAATAATTAAGAACAAATCTCAGAAAGCAGGCCATAACTTCCCTGGATTAGTTGAGGGGGATTGCCTTTGGCAGAAAAAATCAGGCATAGGTTGCCCTGAATCCCAGGCTTGGGCATCATGTAAAGACAAGGAAGGTTTGGCCTCATTTGTCTGAATATAATTTTCAGAGCTACTGGTGGAATTCAAAAGTGGCTTACAATCTATAAAGTTTTCCTTATGCTGGAGGTAGGACTCCAACTGAGACATGCAAAGCCAGGGTTTTCTTCTTGCAAATGAAGCTGTGACAGGCCCACTGGCCCCTGCAGTGGTTACAAACGTCTTCAGGGGACTGGTCACCTCCTGTCAAAGATGGTGCAGGAGCCAGAAGATAAGACTTGGAAACGATGGCTTGAAAAGCTGTGTGATAAATACTAGCAGCCTAAGGAAGACTATTAGGAATACGTTTAGCTTCATGCCATCAAGGTTGTAACTTTGTCACAAAATGCTAAGGCAAAATCCTTTAAGCACTCCTTTATTGCTTACAATTGATTTTTCTCACCATGAAGATGCTCCTTCACTAATTAGCGATGAACTTGTTTACTTTATGAGGGGAGTGCTGGACTTTCCAACTCCTTCCTGTAGATTTTCAGCAGTTCAATAAATCAATCTTTTCTAATCCTTGAAATTTAAAAAGAAAGGGAGAAGAAAACAAACATCCATACTGCCTTATACTGGTAGGCAGTGGGGAGGCACAATAGCAAGCTTTATTTTGTCTCTCTTGTGCTTGCCTGCAGGAAATGTCTGTCTCTCAGCTTTATTTGTGCCATATTAAAATGAATTCCATGGGTCTTTCCAAATGCTTTCGAGGGGGCACATCATCCATCTATTTTTATTTGGGTTTCATCACTCCGTAACAGCCACTAAAGGTCCTGTGTACTCAGTTTGGCATTTTTGCTTACTAGCTAAACTGTATTATTTTGGGACCTGAGCACTGAGTCCATGTGCTTACTGAGCCTTTTCTTGCTGCTGGAGAGATGGGAAAATACTTGTAGTTGTCAAAAGAATGATAAATTCAAGTTAGAGAATGATAAACCATAGAGAGTTGAATAAAACAGTAACTCCTGAAATTGATTAGCTGTGTAGAGTTTTATTAAAGGCCTAGTTTCACTCTAAAATGTGGCTCAAAACCTACACTTTTTTAAATATTAAAAACCCCAAACAATCCTCTTTTCAAAATGTAAGACTACCAGTCACTATTCTTTTTAAATAAGAGTTGAATAGCTGCTTTTTGATAATGGGCTTTCTTTGTTCAGCAGCATTTTAGGGCCAATCTGTGTGTAAAGGTGAATTCTTGCCTTAAATTCACCTTAAATTTCAACTTTTCCTGCTTAAAAAAAAAAAAAAAAAAAAAGGCTTTAGCAATCCAGGATACTGCTAATTTGCATGCATGGAAGTGGTCTGCACCATATAATTTAAGTTGCAGATTGTCTGTGCCTCTGTATTGGACTGTCAGTGTATATTCTGGCAATTTGGCTGCCTTGTGTCAAAAAGGTACATGTTGGGGTTTTAAAAGGGTAGGCAGCATGAAAGGGGTTCCTGAGCTTAGGATGTGTTGGGCTTGAAGTTCCCTAAGCATCTAAATAAAACTAGAGGGTAATTTTATCAACTCTTAAACAGTATTGGTCTGGAAATGTCACAGGAATATAGAAGGTAATATGAATGATGCTTTCTCATCATTGGAGGAGAAAGTACTCTGGGAAATTGAAAGACATCTAACTTAAATAAGATTTTGAAATAGTTTTACATGATGTGTAATTAACCTTAAGAAGTCTTTGCCCCAAGGTAAAGTGAGGGCTTTTTTAAGATTAGAAAATGAATTAGGTATTTATATGGATTGGTAGACCATCCACTATTCATCATCTGGGCTGTGAAGAAACACAAGGAAGGTGAGGTAACATTTTGCAGGTTAAAGGAATACCGCAACCACTAAAGACGGGCTTTTTAACTTCGGGTATTTAGAAGCGAGGCCTCCACCGAAGCCATCATTCAAGTTTCCTCTGCAGAGAGTAGAGAAAAGAATTTCTTCAGGGAATGGTGAAGCCTCAGCTGCCTTAAATACCCATTCTTGTAGGGAATAAATTGCTCTTTGAGTGTACCAGTCTCCCATTAACTATGGAGGGATCACAGTCATGTAGTTTAAATTTAATGTCCTGTATCCCTACTGCCAGAAACTGGAAGATTATATCCACATCTGGAGAAAGCACTTCAGATGTAGCATCTCATGTTGTGCTAGACTAGATTTTCCAACGATTTCTGCTTCGACTAGTATTTGGTTGTACCACTAGTGACTATAATCTCAGTTTTCCAGTCAGCAGCTCTATTTTCCTGTAAGATACGGCTCTTCCAAGGCTTTTCTCTTGTCTAAGTGATGTTTTTTTATGTATTGCAGGTGATGACACAGTATTACTGTAGCAGTGGTAGATTTCACAGACTTTACAAGAGGAAAAAGCCCCATTCTGGAGTAACTTTTGTCAGGCACGAATTGTTGCTAACACAAGAGTTAAGCTTCTTACAACACTTGAGTTGTTAAAATGAAAAGGAATGATCTGTATTTCATGAGGGATATGAAAGACTATAGCATACTGGACCTATATGTAAGGATTTGAAGTGTTTGGGAGTAAGGCATCTTTGAAAATCTCACTTCCTAGGCACCTGCTTGTTTGGGTGGTGAGTCCTAGGCACATCCAGGTTGGAAAGGGGGTTCAAACTGCTCTGGTCTTTTGACGGTTTTCTCATGAGCTTCTTTGAAGTGTTAGCCTCAAACTAAAAGGTAATCTGAGTTTTCCAATTTTACGTTTTGTCTGTAGAAAGATGAAACGGAGCCTTCAGCTGCCTTGAAGAAAGGCTATTACAGATCACTGAAAAACTTTCTGAGGGCTGGATAGCAGCAACAGAGTAAAAAATTTCCCTAATTCTCTCTTTTTATAAGCTATCACCGGTGACATTTCAACAGTAAAGTCTTTACCATAAAATCTCAGGGCTTGTGAACACAGTTATAGAAATTCATGCCCACGTTGCTGAGCTGGGAGCTCCAGACCATCTCATGTCTTCTTTTAATTTCTTTGCATCCTGGGGGAGCTGCCGGTCCTGTGGTGCTAGACGTGCCAGAAGCATAATGGGAATTTGCCCTGGTGATCTTGCAGTCTGAGTGGATGAGAGGGCAAAGAGAAGCAGAGGGGTTTGACCAACATCATGCTACACAGCTGCGGTGGGCTGGAGATCCCCATTGGTGCAGCTAAGTGGGGGAGCCTTTTAATACCAATGGCTTTCTGTGTTCATGGTACCTCCCCAAATACACTGTAGATGCTAAGGTCACACTGTCTCAGCCTGTGTTTTGATAAACCAAAGGATCTAAGCTTTCCTTGCTGTATTTTGGAAGCGGGGACTCAGTAGAGCCACCTGCTCTCTACACTTGCTTCCTCCTTCCTTCCTAATGCTGAAATGCTTTGCACTTGTGTTACTAGATACTGCCTCTGAGTGCCCTAGGGTAGCTCAGATGTCCTCATGCGGCTGGCAGATGTGGCACAAGATCTAAGGCAAGCAGCTGTCATGTGGCAGCTGATAACCAGGGGATATCCCTGCAGTGATGGTAGGGATAGTTGCCAGGGAAATTGAAGGGGATGGCTGGATCCTGGAGTGGAGTTGCAGGGAGCTGTTAGTGGCGGGAGGGGGAGAAAGAGAGAAGAGGGTGTGTGGAGATGGAGGCAGGGAGGGCTATGGCCCAGGGATCTTGTAGGCACTCAAGGTGACATTATAGAATCATATTATAGTTTGGGTTAGAAGGGATTTTCAAAGCTCATCTGGTCCAACCCCCCTGCAGCGAGCAGGGATATCTTCAACTAGATCAGGTTGCTCAGAACCACATCCAGCCTGGCCTTGAATGTCTCCAGGGATGACACATCCATCATCTCTCTGGGCAACCTGTGCCAGTATTTAACCACCCTTGTTATAAAGAATTTCTTCTTCACATATAGCCTGAATCTTCTCTCTTTTTAAAACCATTACCCCCCATCCTATCACAGCTGATCCTGCTAGAAAGTCTCTCCCCATCTGTCTTATAGGCCCCTTTTAAGAACTGAAAGGCCACAGTAAGGTGTCCCTGGAGTCTTCTCCAGGCTGAGAAGACCAACTCTCTCAGCCTTTCCTCTTAGGAGAGGTGCACCATCCCTCTGATGATTTATATGGCCCTCATCTGGACCCTCTCCAACATGTCCATGTCTTTCCCGTACTGAGGACTCCAGTACTGCAGGTGGGGTCTCACCAGAGCAGAGTAGAGAGGCAGAATCACCTCACTCAACCTGATGGCCATGCTCCTTTGGGTGCAGACTAAGATACCATTGGCCTCCTTGGCTGCAAGTGCACATTGCCAACTCATGTCTAATCTTCCATCCACCAGTACCCCCAGGTCCTTCTCCTCAGGGCTGCTCTCAATCCCTTCATTCCCCAGCCTGTATTGATACTAGGGGTTGCCCTGATCCAGGTGCAGGACCTTGCATTTGGCCTTGTTGAATTTCAATGTGAGGTTTGCATGGGCCCACTTCCCGAGCCTGTCCAAGTCCCTCTGGTTGGTATCCCGTCCCTCAGACATGTCAACTGCACTACTCAGCTTTGTGTCATCTGCAAACTTGCTGGTGGCACACTCAGTCTCACAGTCTGTGTCACTGATGAAGATATTAAACAGTATTGGTCCAAATATGGACCCCTGAGAGATGCCACTTTTCACTGGTGTCCATCTGAGCCACTGACCTGTATCCTCAGATAGCACTGCTTATTTATGAGTGATATGGGGACAGCTACCTTGTCCCCCATGGTGTGTCCTCTACTTGTATCTCACTGTTCAGAGTGAGGTTAAGGGCGAGTGTTACGAGCGTGGCCAAATCCAGCCCGTTCTACAGCTGTTCCCTCCCTTTCCCAAAGACCCAAGGTGACCACACCAGGGCAAAGCTGGGACGTTTTGTGCAAAAAGTGCTAAGAACATTTTGAGTGATTCATCATGGCTTCTTCTTCACTGCAGCAGGCTGGTTTTCACTCTTGCTTGGCAGAGTCCTTTCTTTGTCCTTCCCTGTGAAATGGGAGTAAATAGACTAATGCTTTCTGTCACCCAGGGCTTTAGAAGATCCTAATGCCATTATCTCAAAAAGAAGATAATGCTGCAGTCTGGCTCGTAAGTTGTCAACTTGGGAGTTACACTTATGAAAAAGTAAACAGCAATAAGGAGGTTTCTGTAATACACAACAGCACCAGAGGTGGAGAGTGCTGGAGGCATGGTGAAGTTTGGCTACCTGAATGCATGAAAGCCTTCTGTGGTGGCTATGTTGGAGTTTCAAACTTCATCTTATCCAGAGATATCCATAATTTTTGAAAGAGATTTTAGAGTCAATTGGCAGTTACATGATCAGAACCATGAGGGGTAGCTGCAGCTTGCAGCTAATGATGCTCACTTCTGTGTGTGAAGCCAGTGTCCACGGTCATATGTTTCAGTTCTCTGGGGCAGCAAGCTAGGCTGGCTGGTGTGTACCAGGAGCACCTGATGACAGTCCGCCTTTGTTTTTGGTGATGGCTGGTGGGAGAAGGGAGGGGGACTAGCAGTAAGCTATATTCTCTATGTCGTTATATTTCTAATGTTGGTGTTCTTGTCTTTATGTCTATGCATTCTTTAGCTATGAGGATAACAGACCCTTCATCAAGTAAGAATGACCTGAATGGCTGATAAATTTCATTTATCAGTGTGGTCTCATGAACCAGCTGTCAGATCAATATTGAAAAATCATTAAAGCTTCTGTCATTCGCATTTGAGGCAGAAGAGCAAACTGTGCAGGAAATACAGGGAAACTGGTGAGGCACACAGCTAACGTGCAGAGTAAATGTGCTGCATGTGTACTGCCAACCAGTTGTCACCTTATTGGCTTTAAACTCTTTGATTGGACATGAACTCAAGGTGAATGTTCCCAAGTTAATCCTGTGTAGTACAGACTTGTTATACCAATAGCAACCCTCTGGTCCACTGTGCTCTGTTACCGAGAGTGCTTTATAGTTACATAAATACATAAGTAAATTTCCAGAAAGGTGCACGGGTGGTCATCCCCATGATTCCCATTCTAGTTAATGGGATCAGTGCAAGCAAATCTTGTTTGGTGCTTTGGAGACTGCCTCCTTACTCATTGGAGTACTTAATTGTCCCTAATTGTAAATCTCTGATTTTTAATTACGCCAAAATATGGATGGTTTTGTTTCTTTATTGCTATAAAATTGCGCTACAGGAAAGAAAAACCTATGAAAAAGCAACAGCAAGTCTGTACAAAAAGCAAAACAAAAACCACAAGTTGCACCAATAAAAACTGTGAGGAAAGCCAAAAATGCCTAGAAATTATGTACCTTAGGGTATCCGTGGTTTTTTCTCCTGCAACCAAAAAGTAATGCACAGTAGCACGAAATAGAAGCAAATCAACTTTGCAGTAGACTTTCAGTTTGTTCTTCTGGTGAAGAGTCCTTTGTGTTCATTCTTGCAGCACCATTCCCATGTTCTCTTTCATTGCTTGGTTCTTTTTATTTCTGCAGATACGGGATGGAGCTATTCATAGTAATCTCCATGCCCTCTCTATCTCCAGGTCTTGTTTTCTGAAACACAACACTGTAACATGTGCAGTTTGCACTGCTGAGGGTCTTCTAACCTACAGATACCTTTCCATCACTGAAGGTAGCATATTTCCACTAAATAACTATTTCACTCCTCTGCAGCCAAAGGCTCTTTAATCAGGTTCAAGAACTGGCTGTGCTTCAGAGCAGAATAGTTTTCTGATATTCCGGGGATCATTTTGAAAAGACTATAAAAGCTGAGGGAGTTAAAAAAAAGAAGTGTTTTTCACTTCATTTGTTGTTTTTTTTTTAGGGGGAAAAAAATTGTACGTTTTAAATTGGTGTGCAATTAAGATGATAATGTGCTCTCACTGATGGTGGAATCTTGGGGAGAAAATATACCAAGCAGCTAAAGCTGTGTACTTTATCTAGTGGCTACTTTTCTAAAGGGTTTTGAAAGTGCATTTTCAATTTGCCTCATGCTAAATATTTATTAGCGGGATTGACTGGAAATGCTTCAGAGGAGCTGTTCTGGTCTGCTAGCTACGTAATAGTGATTTTTAAAGAACTGCCTTAATAAATGGTTACCTTAGGGAGCTATTCTGGTTGTGTGGTTAAATAATCCATATTTTATGAACTTCAGTGAAGACTTAATGCTGTATTTTCATTCTGATACCTAAAAAAAAAAAAAAAATCCCCAAAAAAATCAACCCACAAAACCCCACAAAGCAACATAAATGCAACGTTGATGTGCTTCTGTTTGTGGCAAGCCTTGCTGACAGGACAAGGATTCAAGGCTGCAGCTACCATGGAGTCCGCATAGTGGAGCTTGCCTAGCTGATCTCTGCAGGACTTATTTTTCCCCTAAGCTGCTGCTGCTTCAGCTTTCTCCCCCTTGCCCCATGCTCTGCTTAGCAGATAGAAGCCCAAAGATACCCAAACCCTGGACAAGTTTCGGCAAGGCTGAAGTGGCTTAGAAACGTAGGTAGGTCCTTGTCCCTGTGAGCCCTTCTGCAGCACCCCACGCTGCTTTGGGGTGGACAAGGAAGAAGAGGTGCTGGCTGGTTGCAGGCATATCTGCTTTGGGGAACCAAAGAGTTAAACAGTGAGGAAGCAGTGCAAAGTTGTATTTATTTTTATGTTAAACCTAACCTTACCAGGGAAGGACAGAATTAAATCAAGGCCCTTAAGGGAAAGGGCAAAGGGATGCTCACGGTGCTGCTTGCTGCGCACTTCCTGCTGTGCTTCTCGGCTAGAAGCTGACTTCCTTCCCTGTGCAGCAGCAGTTCCTTTAAAGTTGTAGGTAATGTAGCATGTGGAAACTAGGGAGATGGCTAGAAGAATGACCAGTTCCTTTCCGGCTTGTCACACTTCTTCTCATGCCCTGGTATTGGAAGATCAGTTTGTGAGAAGTTAATTTAGCAGATGACTAAGAGTTATTTAGCAGAGTAGCATGGAATACTTATGCCATCCCAGAAGAGCTTCCAGCTTTCTCGAAAGTATACAGCCATCCCATGCCCCCACCACTGTTTGTCCAAGCAGAAAGTCACCGGGTGAAACTGCAGAAACTGCAGGCTGCGCGTATTTGCTTGAACATCTTTTGGGGCCAAGTAGTGGCTGCACCCCTACTCTCTTCCCTCCTTGGGTGGAGCAAGTGATAATGTTAGCTTTGCAGCTGATGTGAAGGACTGCCTTTCCTTTTCTCTGAGCAGAAGTGTGGTAGCAGCTACTGTTTTAGCAAATGTGGTGTGTGAGTGCCTATATGCCTATATATATTTCCCCTCATCACAGGGTGGAAGAAGTGTGAAGCAGCATCACACAGAGCCTCCTTGTGCAGAGCCGATCTGGCAAGCGGTGAGGGCTTGCCCACCTGCTTGTAGTTGTTTATCTGGCTTACAGGCATATGGAAGACTAGCTAACATGCAGCAATACATGTGTCTTGGTATTAAGTGTAAAGATTCCTGCCCCAGTGAAACCAGTGGACACTAAAAGAGTGACATTTACAGTTGTTTTGGTTGGTTTATTTTCTTTTCCTGCCATTTGCAGAAATAGCATCTACATGTCATTTACATACACACTGCTTTTGCATTTAAAAAGGCTGGGGGTGAGGGAGAAAAGAAACATTGTGGTTACAAATATGCTTTTGTTATAATAAATACCTATGCTCATAACACTTCCATTTCAGTATATTTCCTCAAGCTTGAAGATTTGTAAACTCTATCCAGCTTGAAGACAAAATTCCCTACAACACATTTTGGTGTGCTCTTTGCTATTTGCTAAAACCATGGGCAAAGTCTTCCTGCTTGTAGATGTGTGCCACCTTTCGTAGATGAAAAATCAATCCCTTTCTTCTTTTTTTTCTTGTTTTTCCTAACAGGTCCTGGGTTATAGGTGCCATAGCCCTACTCTGCCTATTAGGACTGACCTGGGCATTTGGACTTATGTATATTAATGAAAGCACAGTCATCATGGCGTATCTCTTCACCATATTCAATTCTCTGCAGGGAATGTTTATATTCATTTTCCATTGTGTCCTCCAGAAAAAGGTAAGACAAACAGTTCCCAGCAGCAGAAGAGGTGGTAATGAGGTGTTTTGTTGCCTAACAACTGCAGTGTAACATCATCTGTGTGCCCTGAATTCATCTCACACAGATTTATCTCCATACATCTAATAAGAGTGGTATTTAGACTGGGAACCAGCAAGATGCAAGGGAATGAGGTGATAACAAAGATATGTGGCAGTGGCATTTCAGCAGCCTGGGTGCTGGCAATGAGTGCATTAGAGGCAGGGGAAAAGGCAGCTGACAGTTGGCGGGGCTTTACAGTAGCAAACCTGTAAAAGGGCTTTACCTGCTATAAGCCAGATTTCCTTTCCCATATGCTAGGGTGAGATGGGAGCAATTCCACAAGCATCCAGAAAGTCCTCGTGTGGCTGGGTGTGCGCAGCAAAATAGAGCTTTACATCCTTATTTGCAGTCCCTGCGGTAAATCCCTCTTTTCTATAGCAGCATATATGGGTTGATAGTATGTAACAGGGGCTGCTTCTCCCACTTTTTTAAGAACTGAAGGATCTGTGCTCTGCAAGAGTTCATTGGCTTTTGTATTACTTGGTCCTAATGTGAGCTTTTGGAAATCTTCCTCAAAGCAAGCAGAGTAAGTGCTTCTTGATAGAACTTGAAGTATGCCCCAATTAACATTTGCAAGATAACAGTGGAGTAAATTAGTTAAACTCTGGGGAAAAAAAATCAAAAGAAAATCTGTGTGTGTATGTGGATCAAACTTACAGTCTCTGACAATAAGTAATTAATATTTTTAAGAGCCATTTTATTCTTCACTAAAATTCAGTAGTACAGAGCTCTTCATTTCTCTGCATGTCTGCTGATAATTTTTTATGTACATCTTTGTTTCAAAGGGCAGTTTCTTTAATATAAGCAGAGGGAAGAGTTTATAAATGGATACATATGGGATGCAGTTTCTCAGAGTAACCAGTGGCTTTTGGTGAAGTGGCTTACTGGGTAAAGTCAGGGCCATGCTCAGGTCTGTTCTCCATCCAAACACCCCAGGTTTGCTCCAGCGTTACCCACATTTTCCTTTTCAGGGAGGGGAGATCTGATCTATGAAAGCAAAATTAGTCGTAGCAAGTGAGCTCTGGGAGTGATGCCTGTGGAAGGATCTGCAGAGCTGTGCAAATATGTCATTCTTGAAACCAAAGGAAGACTTTTGGGGTTCAGAGATTTGTTCTATCAGCTCATCTCAAATTTGAGCATCTTAAAAAGCTTAAAAGCTTTATCTAGATGCAACTGCTTAAAAGCTGTATCAAGATACATCAGCATGATGATCCCAAAACCAGCAAAAAAGTTTGAAGGCAACATGATAATAAGACTGTAGGAAGCAGCACCAATACTAGTTAAACCTGCAGGTGCCTCTTTGACAAGAAATCTTTATTTCTGCACCCTTCTCACTGAACCATCCTCTCACCTCCAGGGCACCTTGCAATGAATAAACCGTAACCCAGCATCTCAACAAAGCACTGCAGGCTTCTTGATTATCTGGGTGCTCACTTGGCATGGAAGAACCATTCTCTTTTCTCTCTTAAGCCAGTCTACACCCTTAAACCATCCCTGACGACTGTGGGATCACTCCTGATTTATGGCTCCATGGAGGGAAGGAGAATGCAGCTGATTCCTTGCTGTAGGGTAGATGCATCTCTCTGACCTATGAGCCGAGGGAGGAATTATATGAGAGGAGACAGAAATTAAAAAAAAATGCTTTCCTTTCCTATCTGTCATGGACTAGAAAATCAGCAAAAAGCTACAGAGAGGCAAACAGTGGGTGGCTAATTAAAGCAATTGAATTATTTTCTCTCAGCAAAGGATTGATGAGGCACTTGAGCATATTGGGCGCTCATGGTATTATGTTTGTCTCAGGCGCTTAAGGAAGAGCCTAATGAAAAAGCTGTAATTTCCTATTTAAACAATTGTTTCACACAGTTTTGAAATGCTCACAAATAGTCTGGCAAAATTTCATGGCTAACCATGCTCCAAGGAATGTCAACTGGTGTTTTGGACATGCATGGGATTTGAGGGTTGTTTGGTTTTTTTTACAATGGACAGCGTGACCTGCTTTTGGCTTTTCAGTACAGACTGTTCATTTTCAGTCTTGGCCCATCTGGTTTCTGGGTATTGCTACCCATAGAAAGTCACACCCAAAGCTCAGTCAAAGCTTAGATCCTGCTCTGGCACAAGTCGGTGTAGTTCTCCTAAAGCAAAGGAGGTGGTACAGCTTTACTCCAAACAAGGAGTTGGCCTGGATTGACTGCAGTGCCCATTTAAAACATGACTGGCTTGCACTTTGCTATGGGGAAGCAGACTCCAGCCACTCCTGTGCACTGGGAATGTAACTTCTAGGGCTGTTAGCTCTATAGTTTCCTCAAGTTTCAATTTGACTGCAAGAAATAATCTATCTAAAAAAAAAAAAAAAAACCAAAACCAATAGCTTTTTTTATGTTTCTTTTGGAATTCTTCTTCTTAGTCCCCTGCCAGAAGCAATAACTTTTAGCACCTTGATGAGCCAATATGCTAGTTTATATCAAATCTATGAGGATATTAATTTTCAGTCATAAATAGTGTATCTGTAGTATCTCCCATGCTCCTTTGATGTGCCTCAGAGGAAGCTACAACTGACTGGTGACAACAAGCATCTTTGCTTGCATAAAAGCTGTCCCTTACACCATCATAAACAGTGCTCATGTATCAAGAGCATTCAGTTGCAAGGTGTAATTCTTCCCCACATACTGCAGCAGCTATCGTTTTAATGAACCACTAAGGAAAAATCAGGGGCTGTATTAAAAACTGGAAGGCAGTGGGTTGGAGGAGGAGCTAACCATCCTTGCTCTTTCCTTGGCTAGGTACGTAAAGAGTATGGAAAATGCCTGCGCACACATTGCTGTAGTGGGAAAAGTACAGAGAGCTCTATTGGCTCAGGAAAGACCTCAGGGTCACGGACACCTGGAAGATATTCCACAGGCTCACAGGTAACTTGCCTTTCTTGTTCAGACCCCAATGCTTTGCACCACCATGCCAATACCCTTCGTGGCTGTGCTGGGAGGATATATCCTCTCAGCACCAAAGGAGCTGCTTTAGGGCTCTCCCCAATGCACTCAAAGAGATTTGCCTCCCTCCCAGGCTTGAATTCAACATGATGACTTCCATTAGGATCTGATGGCAGTTAGTGCCTCTCCAAAAACCTTCTAAATAATTGTGATGAGAATAAAAAGTCCAACTTTGCCTTCTAGAGGTAGGTGGGTGGTCATCACCTGAGCTGTTCTGCCTGCTGTCTATGGGAATCAGGAACTGGGAGCATTTTGCTATGCTACGTCCCAGTGCGTCCTTTAATCATGAGCTGAAGGTTGTCACTGCTTTTACCATGTACATGATGCTGTAACAAGCAAGTATTTTTCTTGCTACGAGAAGATTACAAGAGAATTGCAATAGCCTTTAGAGTGAAAAGACTTACTTTCTGGCAGTCGGTGATTTAATCAATTCCTTGCCTCACTCATTTTGCCTTAGTTTACAGACATTTTAGGATAAGCCATTGTGGTCAGGTTATCTTATTAAGTTACTGGATTTGTTATACCTTGGCCACCTGAATATTCAGGTTTTGTGTAGTTTGTGCACTTAGCAGTTTTGAAGCTTGTACATAGAGATGCAGATTTATGGATGAACAGTTCATATAAAATGAAGAAGCTTACTTCTTAATCAATAGAAACCAAACACAAATTTATTCACTATTACTAATGAAGGTAATTATACATGGCAGTTCCACTATTAAATTATGAAAGACATGCAGCGAGTAACAGTTTATAACCTCACAGGAAAACCTAATTTGTGATTAATGCCTTAGAGCAAATTATTATTTATTTTCAGCGTTTTCCAAGATGTCATCCAAGAGCTCCCCTTTGGCATTTACATAGGTCTGGATGCTGTGCAGGTCAAAAAACAGCAATAAAATATGGAGCCTCTCTCCAGGAGGCCATCACATCCCATAGTAATCAATAATGTCCAAAACTCACTATATCCAGCAACATTAGCAACATTGAACTTTTTTGGCTTACGTAACTTGGCTACTTGGTAGACTCTGTCGTCTCTGAAAGGAGTTGATTTTAATAGGTCCTCCCTTTTGGCAGTCTCAGCACAAAAAAAACAAGCCCTTTTGAGGGTGTGCTGAGTCTCCTGGCAGCAGTCGTCTCATGGCAGGTGAGGTTTGAGGTACCAAGGCAGATTATTTTACATACAGAACCTTGTCCTTGGAAGGATGGAAATGCCTGAGACCTACCATAGGCAGGAGAAACCTCACACAGGTGATGGAGAGTGGATGGAAATCATTCTGAGTTGTTAAAAGCATCTGATCAAGCTTTTTAGTAGAGAAGTCCATGAAGAGGAAAACTCCTAAGATCTTTTTTTTTCTCTGAAAAGCACTTAGGAAACATAATAATTAGTCCACAATGGGTCATGTCAGAGAAATACAGTAGATTAAATGTCCAGGAAAAAAATAATTGCTGTAAAAGTCCATGGGCCTCATGTTACATTGTGCTTCTATTTATAGAGGACTAATGCATGATTAGGAGAAAACCATTACTACATGGTTAATGAGTAGACTAGGAAGCACTTTTCAGCTGTGATGACATGAATAAGCACTGGAAGATCTTGCATGGCTAGGATCCCACTACGGAAGCACTGGATTTTTAGCAATTAGGAAAAACATGGTCTGTCACAGTGGAAACCAGCCCTCCCAGTCCCCCAGACCACCTAAGACCATTTTAACACAGCCGTGGGACACATCCATCATACTCAGAGAGGTGAAGTGAGAGAGTTTTCCCTGCCACATGGTTGAACCACTTGCGAGATGTGTATTGACTGATTTTTGAATCTTTTACAAGGTCTCGTTGGAGAGAAGCGAGACAGTGGCATAAAAGCCACAGAGGTAGATACTCCACAATGTATCTGAGAAACAAAGCAGAAGGCAAACATATTCCAGACACTGTCTCCCCAGCAGCAGAAGCTATGCCACAGATGGTAAAACCATTCCAGATTTTTCAGTAGGGGAACAGAAGTCATTCATTTTTTTTTCTCCCAATATTCCCCAAGATGGATAATAGCTCTAGAAAAATTCTGTTCGTTCAAGGACACCAAGACACAGATCAAGGCTTCTGTTACACTTCACAAAAAATAAGACACAAGCTATCTGAGGTAGAATAGGAAGCATGAATGCTCTTGTGTCTAGGTTATTTTTCCAGTATTTGGTACTGTATTGGTAAATCTGTAGCTTGCATGCTCTGGGTTTATTTTATATATGATTTCTATTGCTTTTTTTAAATTTAGATGTATGCAATCCAATTATGCATATCTTTGGAATAGTTAGGCAGGTAGGGTCTGGCATGAACAAGGTGTGTTATAACAAACAGCAACTGCTTGCTTACAGCTGGCTAGAAACAAGTCTTATCCTGAGCTAGACATGCCAATAGCCATCTTTAGTGAGCCAGAAAGAAACCTATGTGTAGCTGCTACAATTTCATTACCTGCTGTGATTCAATCCCTCTTCAGAGCCGGATTCGTAGGATGTGGAATGACACAGTTCGAAAGCAGTCCGAGTCTTCCTTTATTACTGGAGATATAAACAGTTCAGCTTCACTCAACAGAGGTAATTATAAACTATTTTTAATATTTCTAACTCTTGTGATGGGTTTAAGGAGTCTGAAATGTGTTGCCTCTCCCCCCGCCCCTTCTTCCTTACCTCAAACTGCACTGGACCCTATTGTCCCACATAAGAGAAGTCACTGTGATAACTAGGAGGAGGGATTTTGGTGGTTATTGCCTTTTTTCCCTTTACTTTTACACATGCATTTTCAAGACTTGTAATTTCTGTAAGGCAGTTAGGAAAAGCAAAAAGGGTAAATGAAAAGAAGTCAAAAAGAAATCTCCCCTTTCCCTCAGCAAACTGCTAGAGCCAGAAGCTGCTGGGGTGTCAGGCCTCATTGTTGACAGTGAAAATGGGCCGTTACAGCACTGTACAGCCTGTGTTAAGCATCACAGGAATCCTGAGTGTCCTGGGTATGTAGCAATACTGTCATCTTTATGGAACCGAAAATGAGCATAGATGTAAGAAAAGACTGTGCTTGGAATAAAATTGTCTGTGTTGTTGTTAATATACCTAGTTTGAAGAACTGACTGATGTGAACTTTATAGACATCTGCAGAGGAAAGGCTATCAGAAATGTATATGCCAAACAAAATGTGGTGCCTGGCACAGAAGGAAATCTGAACAGCTTTTTTAAAACCAGTCTCTTTTCAGGGAGTTGCAGGAAAACAATAGTAAGTGAATACCAGAAAAGAGCCTCAGACATTGGTTTCTTTCTCCTCGAGTACACTTACTTTGTGGCTTAGCTTTGAGCAGCCAGATGCCAAATTCTGTTTTGTGTATATGCCCAGTTGATGCCGGAATTAAGAGGGGATAGAGTTGGGATTACTGGGTGCAGGTGTTCTCTCATGATGGTAAAAATCAAAAGTATTTCCAGTTCTGATGATTGGACTCCAAAGCTCAACTGAGAATTGAGTTGGGACTTTGATTCTTATTCAGCCTTTATCCACTCAGAATTCCCACTGATTTTAGGATGAGTTTTGCCTATGGATAGGCTCAAATAATTTTGACTGTGCTGTTAGTAATACTGAGTGTTGGGTAAGTGGGGGTATACAATTCAGTTCTCTGAATGCTATATACATCTCCCAAATTAGGGCAAAGGGGGAGGCAGTGGAGATGTTAATTCCCTCAACTCACTCTGGTGGTTTTTCACTTTGCACTGAAGATTCATTAATAAAGAGGGCTAGAGGATGCCATTACTGCAAATGCCTGATTTATCCATATGCGTTGCTTTTGCCTCTCTCTCTGTCCTTGTATCAGAGACTGGACAGCTACAGCCAGGCTTCTCCAGGGCTAATTTAGAGGGAGATCAGTTGTTGCACAAAGGTTACAGCAAGAACCCCTGTTTCCCTTGTCCATCCATCACTCCATCTTGGTGGGAAACCTAAATGTGTTATGCATGAAATGTTTGCTCCTATAGTTAGCTCAGAAACTGACCTGCCCTCCAATGCAGCCGAGGCTACAAAGGGAAATGTTTTAGCAAGCAGGATCTTCTGGACTTATCAGCAAAAGAGAGGCATCTCTCCCGTTTCAGTTTAGGCTTCTTTTTCCGTGCAAAGAAGCAAGTGTGACCATAAATCGGGAAAGCTGTGAAGAGGTTTCAAGTAGGCAATCTTCATTGCAGTGTGGTGAGAACCTGTTACTAGATGAGCCTGTTATTTAAAGATCCGTTGGGAAATGAGCTGCTGGGGGAAACAACTTCAAAGTGGATTTCATCTAGCTATTTTCCTTTGTATCACTGGATGAGATGAATCACCCAAAGGGCCTTAATCTCTCCACTAACTACAGAAGCAGCCTGTTGACTGTCTTGGAAGGGAAGCCTTTATAGGTGGGACACTTAAGTTACTTGAATAAGTTGTACTATTATACAGGGGCATCCTCCCTCTTTTTCACACAGGCAGGCACAAGATTTGTCGTCGTCGTTTTTTTCTTTCCTGCAAAACGGAGGTTAAAACATTGAGAGTTAGTATCTCCAAAGCAACAAGTGGTCAGTTCTGCTAGGAAAATACACCTGACATCTACAGTAATCCCAACTGCATGGGGTCCCAGATATTTCACACCTTATCCTGTTTATTCCATTTGAAAAGTTCATTGTCTCAGGGCTTTGCATAGAGCACACATCGTTTCTTCAATCTCTCTAGAGAGAGCTGCAGCCTGAACAGGTCAGTGGGGCAATGCAGTTTGCACAGTTCCTGTCTTCGTCTTAATTTTTAATACATATCAAGCTTTAAAAGATCTATTTCATTAATATTTTATTTACAAGTGTGCAGTAAAAGCTCAGAGGAGTCTAGTGTGAGCCTTTAATTATATGGTTAGTAGCTTTCCCTGTCCAAGCATGACACAACAGGCTTGCATACCTGTTCAGAAGTCCTTCTCCAGACCTCCCAGCCTAGGCACCTTTTACATGAAAGTATCTGTATTATCCCACATTAAACATTCTTTTTGCACTGGTATTTTTCCAAGAGCCTTCAGACAGTAATCCCCTTTCTAAAACAGGGAGAAAATGATCCTTCCTCCCCAGAATCGTCCCATCCTTCAGGTTCTGGCCCAACCATGTTTTGGGCCAGTGCTGAGTTTTCATGTTTCTGTCGTGGGAGCAGAAAACAATGAGACATTCTCCAACTGAGGTTCTTTCCAATTTAAGCCTTTTTTTCCCTGATATCATTTATAGTATTGTTGGTCCCCTGCTGCTTGATAAGGTCCCAGGCAAGACTGTTCTCCCTATCCTTATTACTGTATGATAACCAGCATCCCATCCCCTCTTCTTCTTCCATGAAGGTCCTGAGTGTCGGTCTAGAATATGGTATCTCTATTAGTGCATCCCTCCTTTATACGTGTAATATGTATTTTTCCAATTCAGTAGATACCACACTGCTTATGGCTTTTTTCAGCTCCAGATCCTCTGTTATCTACCACCCATCCCTTCCCCCCACTTCCCAAAGTAACTGTCCATAATGTTATTTTTTTTATTTATTATACCTGGAATTTTGGGCATAACCCCAAGCTTGCATGATGTAATGTGTTCTGTAATGATAACTGTACTCACACTTGATTCCTAAGACTTACAGGGCCATTTCAGATATTTCCTTAAAGTAATGTCTAATAACAGCTCAGTCCAAAATGTTTATTTCAGGCTTTGTTTCCCCTTGCTGCTCATTATAGCTTACTAATGATGTGTATTTGGAGTTGTTATGCCACTGAAATCAGGAGTAAGGGAACAGAAAACAGCTGTGGAATTTCTCTTCTACTGTCAAATGAACAGCATGTCAGTCCACCCCATGGTCATGGACTCTTTTTCAGGATCCAAGGGAATTCATTGCACTCCCACTCCACAGCCCTGCCCAATTTTTTCCCACCGTGGGCCTGGCTGGATGTTTCTGCCATCTATTTCACATCCACCTTGTTCTCTACAGCTTTTCACAGAGCAGAAAATTTGCAAGGGTGTAAAAGCTGAACCAAGCTGATTACCTTGTGAGTAGAAAAAAGAACTCTCCCTTTGCCTATAGGGTGTTTGGTGTAAAGTGGTCTTGATAAAGGCACTTGGACGCAATGCTGAAAAACTGGACCTCAAGGGATGCATGTAGGATGGACTGTTTGCTAAAACACTATTTTGAAGGCTGAAAAGTAGAAGGTACAAAGAAAAAGCAACAGACAATTTTCCTTTGTGTTAAGTTCATTCATGAGGGAAATGCGGAGCAGATGACTGCTTGGTTCTCACAGCAGTCTTGGTACTTAAGCTAAGGACAGTTTTTAAAAAGAGCTAGAGATTAAAAGCAATTAACAGCATTACTGTTATTCCAATTCTGCTGTACTTGTGCTTTGGTAATTTAATCATGGACCTGTGCTGTACGTATGGATGGAGCAAAATGGGGTGTCTCTCAGCACAGCCTGATGGCAAAAGTAGATTACAGGGGACCACTATAAGCATGAGCACTGCTGGTTCTGATGGTGCAGCACAGGCCTGAGTTTTGCATATGTCCAAGTGGCCACCTCAGGAGCATGAGGGACATGTCTGTTTGCACCTTCAGACCATGATTGTCAAAAAGCACTCAAATAGCTGAGACAGCCTTGCAAACAAGCAGTCATAGCACGAAACAGCAATGTGACTCCAGCCTATTTTTAGGTGAGAGGTAATACAGTAATTACTGTCTCTCTTTCGATATGAGACAACTGGGAGAGAAAAAGGAGATCATCATGAACTATATGGTACTTTGTTAGTCTTCAGGTTTTCAAGTTGGGGCAGGGTGTGATTTTTTTTTTTTTCCCCCAGAGGAAAAATGGAAGTTATCTGTTAAAGAAAGGAATGTCCCTTATTCTGTTGGAGCTTGAAAGCAGCAGAAGCAAAGAAGAGTTTGTCACTGGTATGAGGCAGTACTTTGTTATAGGAAAATGCACTGATGGAGCTATGTATAGCCATTCAAGTTAACAGATAAGGGAACCTTATCTTAATTTGTGGTGAAGCTTACTGTGTCTTAATGTTTGGGTTTGTGGGGGTTTTTTTCCCTCTTTGAGGAAATAAATGGACTAGGGCTAAAGCCACCAGATTTCTTTGAAAATAAAAACTACACCAGAAGTCTGTTGCATTGGGTCAAGTGCTATACTCCCACTGTAATGCTCTGAGTCATGGCTTGCAAACTAGATAGCAAGTTTAATAGTTTATTCCATTAACAGTCTTGCTATACAAACAGCAGTATGTGCGCCTCTTGTCTTTTTGCTGTACACATATATGCTTTATGTCCCATCACACCCAATGCACTGCAAATCATCCCCACCATGCTCAACGACAGAGGTCTCCTGGAGGGACTTCTTGGTGTTCTGTATTGCTGCTCCATTTGTCTGAAGGATAAGAAACATCAGGGAGCTGTAAGAGCAGCTTACCCCTGTTTAAGGAGGGAGCTGTAAGAGCAGCTCACTCTCTCTGTTTAATGAGGGAGAACAGTTGGGAGCTTAGGGGAAATAAATCCAGGCCATGCCCTCACTGATGGAACATGGTCCCACAGTAGCTTAAGCCAGCAAGCAGAGCTGGGTGCTGGTCACAGGGTCTATCCACAGCCCCAGACAAGATAAAGGCATGAATCATGTCTAGGGTCCGGCCGAGAGCAGCTGGAGATGTTCACAGAGACAGGGCTGGAAGCTAAATTATAATCCAGGGCCAAACTCCACCCAGGAGACAGACACAAGGCAAGGACTGGGTGCTCAGGACCAAGCAGGGGGTGTGGGTCCCAAGGGGGTCATCAGGATCCCGACAGCTGATGCAGGATTGAAGCCTAGGACTTCTGGCAGTTCTTTCTGCAGGATGGTGAGTCTTAAATATGAATTCATCCTTGTGGCCCTGAGGATCTGTTCATGAGGGAGCATGCCTTTGCCAGTAAACCCCATCACAAAGTTATCACAAAGCCCTAAAATCCCCAGTATTGGTACACCAGATATTATTCCTGGCTAGGAAAGCCATATTCATTCCCTGTTTGTTCCCATGCAAATGGGCTGAAATCAGAAATGGAAATGAGGGTATAGTTTGCCCCTGCCACTTGCTTTTTCTTCCAAAATGCACAAGTGTCATTGCATGTCTCAGCTTCTAAGTAGCACTCCAGAATAAATACTTGATTTCCCTTTGCTTTATTATCTCTCCCCTGCGTTTTTATATCAACTACAAAGATTTAATCTGAAACATACACAGGAAAAAGGGAAATTATTGCTACTGTTTTCAGAGATAATCAGTTTAATGTCAAATTCATGTGGATTTCTTCATAATGAACAGAACAAATTGAGCTCAAATTCAAACAGTGGGAATCTGAGTCAGAGAGGAAAATTAAAATGAAGAACATTAATATCCTGATTTCTAACCCAACCGAGACCTGATTGTTTCCTAAATGAAATCTTCCCTCAATTCCTCCCACCCACCCAAAAATATAATTAAGCTATGATTTCCAGTCTGAAATTGTATCTGTGCTGTTAACTCAGCAGGGACAACTGTGTGTGTTGCAGGAAGGCTGGGTGAAGTTTTAAATTATCTTCAGGTGGCCATATGATGTTGCATTTTTAGGAAGCAGTTATTTAGAAAACACGGTAGAAGGTGAAATTCCTCCTTTGGTAGGAGACTGTCACTCTAGAAGACGGGAGCTGCAGGTTAGCGCTGGGGCAATGCAGTGAGTCAGGTTTCGGTCACTCTCCCCAAATCTTCCGTTAAGGCTCAGACACAGGGGCTGCATCTCAGCAGTGCAAGATGAAATGCTTTGATTCAGCTCTCTGCAGGGGTGGTGGCTGTCATGGTCTGAACTTAACTTGGCAATGCATCAGCGAAAATGGGGTAGAGTTTGGTGTGATTAAAAGGATAGACAATCAGAGGAGGCCAAAAGAGAAAGAAAAGGAAAGAGCAAAATGGAAAAAGGAAAATCAAGTCAAGATTCCCCTGGGAATCTCAAACCCCATCCCCCGGTACACTTCAAAGAGTGATTTGCGTGCTCATTATAGCCCATTTGTGGTGCTGACCCTTTGCTGCCAGTAACTAGATAAAGCAGAAGGCAGGTGGAAATTTGGACCATGGAAGTGCTACTGTTGTCATGCGTCAGTCTTTCTCAAGGTGCTCGTTCAATTGATGGATTGATGTGACCAGCGTGACAGATTTCTGCTGAATTTATGTTGCATATAAAACAAATAACAAGCAGCCAAGCTCTGGGAGAGATGGAAACACCTCTACTCATCTAGATAGGATATTCAGAGGGCGCCATCAACTGATCTATCACAGTCTATCTAAACACTTCTTACCATCTTTGAGTAACACCTATGGCTCTTCTGGTTAAAAATATTGGAGAGTAAGTATTTTCTCTGTTTTCTTTCCATTTGTTTTAGTTTTATAGTTGGCAGCAAACAGTGCGCCAGTTTCTCTGATGTCAGTCAGTTTTTGTGTCATGTCTTTCAGAGGTGGTTTTATGGTGTGAGGGTTTTTTCATTTTAACTTCACAAGTTGTGGCCATGTGAATGCGCAAGCTGGCAGACAGAGTTAGTGATGACCACTGACATTTTTAAACATGTTTTCAAGTTTGCCAGATCTTTTTTTTTTTTTTTTTTTCCCTTATATTCTTGTTCCTGCTGTGGTACTGGGTTTGGTACTGCATAGGTTTAATGCAGCAGACTCCAAGGTGCCTGCAGTTGTCTGTCTCCTTCAGACACTTTGCTCTTGTGGGTACCATTACTGTGCAACTGCAGATGCGGTGTATCTGTTTAAATCTGAGCTCCTCCTGGAGATTCTTTAAATGCTTTGTGTCCCATTTTCAGAAAAAGGGGTTTTTGGACAATAAATGCAGAGGACTTTTCAAAGTTGAGCCCAGGTGGCCCTTGTAGGGGCAGCAACCTGTGGACATTCAGAGACCATCATCTGCCAATGTGCAAATCTCATTTCTTCATCATCCTTGCTTTAAATCTAAGATCTAAATCTAAGACACAGCACTTTTCCCCAGAACCTATCCTTTTTGATGAATGCTGAGAGGTGTTGGTGCATAACACTGTCCTTGCTACCATTGCTGAATCAGCAGGAGCAAGGTGCTGCATGAATCTGAAAAATGTAGCAATCCCTGCTTCGAGCATCTCCTTTTCCAGTGGGTAGCAATGCTCTCAGTCCTGGTAAATTTAGTCTTTGTTTCAAAAGATTCAGTCCTGGAGCCTGGAGGCCTCTGGTTTAGTCACAAACAGCAAGAGCAATGACAATTTCCTTGTGCCTCTCGAGTACGTTTAGAAGTTTGGTTTCTATTCCTTTTCAGTCCAGGCTGCCTCTTGATAGGGGGATAATGGTTTTTAGAGGTGTGTAAGGGCCTCCTAGATGTTTGGTGGACATCGATGGTTGTGAAGCAGGGCAGGAGTCCCTGGCAGCATCTGTGTGCTAATCCAGAGCTAGACTGTGGGCTGTTTTCTAGCATCTCAGTCAGTTTCTTGAGTGCCATGGCTTCTGCTTTTCCCCAGGGAGATTGGTGTTCAAGAATGCTTGCTGTCCTGGCACCATAGATGCTTGTAGCAGTGCTCACATCACCAGGGAGAGCCTGCAAAAGAAGTAGTGTGGACAATTTATATCAGAACTTTAAAATTTCCACTTTACCAAGTGTAGGAGGTTGTTTCTTTAACTTGCCATCTCACCACCACTGGCATTTTCCTGATGAAGCTCTTTGATTTCATCCACCATGCCCTTTTGCTTCTTTTGTTCCTTCTTGTAACCCTTGCAGACTACACATATCCTCGTCCCCTGACCCTATGGATACCCCTGCCTGGGGTCACTTGCCCAGATGGAGAGCATATTTGGAGGGAATAGTCCACATGCAGTTGCACCGAATCAGCTGGGAGGGATTGCTGTTTGCAAGCCATAAATGTCTGCAACCATCTTAAGCAACTGTTGGTGTGGCTAAATGTCAGCATCTGGCCTCAAAGTGACCCATCCTGATAATCACATATGAGGTAGAGAGAAATCTCAGGTAGATGACAGCAGAGTATTTTCTGTTTGTAAGGGAAACTCGGCAGCCTTTTCTTTTTTCTTTGTATTTTTTTTTTTTAATCAGCCATACATTTGATGCCAGGAAAATTACAATTTTATGCACTGAGGATCAAAACTTAGGGAATTTAGCTCCTATTTCTGCCTACGTGCAAAATGAATCCCATTGTCAATTGTCTTCTAGTTTATTTTGCCTCTCTGCAGCCTGGAACTGAGTTAGCTGAGATTTGTTGCAGTGATCTCAGTGAGTGACGTGACATTCTTCCTTTGGGAGGTATTATGAACTGCCTTTGATTTTAGGATTGACAGCCATATAATTGGAAGTTCAGTCATTAGGTGGATCAGATTTAAAGAAGAAAAGTAAGGGCAAGGCAATTTCTGAAATCAGAGCAGGCTTTGGGGAGTATTAGATCCAGCAGAGTATTGCTGCAGAGCAATTGTAATATGATGACTGTGAAGCAGGAAGAAAGAAAGCATGGTTGCTTATATAGATTCCTGTAAGTATGGTCTGATTTCTACCATAGGCAGGGCTCTCCACATGTCTTGGGCGAAAGATCTAATGAGAAATAAGCATAAGCAGGAAAAATTAGGGATAATGCATGTTTGTATAGCCAAGGTACAATAAGGTATAAACCCTTGGAAAGGGGTAGTGGTGGTAAAAAGAAACATCCCATCCTGGGACAATGTTTCTGCTCCAGGCAGTTGAGAAAGAATCAGTGAGTAGGCAAATATTTATAAATTGATGTAGACTAGCTGTGTGCTTTGAACATAATTTTTAGATTGTAATCCAGAGAGGTTTGTCATCTGAAATCATTGCAGAAGAAAGGAAGGAAAAAAGGGGCGCAAAGAAATCCTTTCTCTCCCCTATCTCTGCATAAATGCATGGGATGTTTCATTTGGCAGAAGATAGCCCAGAGCTTAACAACCTCATTTGCTGAAACTCCATTTCACTGCAGTCAGTATTAATAGCTTCTCAATGAATAGATTAGATGCTGCAAGTGACAACAAACCTATTTGAGAGAAATTTAATAGGGAGGTTTATTGAAGTTTATTAACTGAATCCTATTGGCTATTATAAGAACACAGCTCGATAAGTCTAAACGTCAGAGCATTTGTTGGAGGGAACTAGGAAAAGATCTGAAAATACCTGTTGTCCTTCAGCAAATATGTGTGATTTCACTTTTCATAATTGCATTCATTGTTGAAGTAAATTACGAATGAACACATAGAATACCAGAATTCTTTAAATACTTGAAAACTCTTCCTTGTAACACAGAAAAGGACACTGCTGAATGCTGGTAAGGAAAATCACAAAGAGCACTAGAGTTTTGACTCCTACAAACCTACTTTGAATGTATTTTCTTTCCCTGGGAGTAAAGTGGAATAAGTAAGTTAATGCTAAGTGATACACAGAACCAGACAGAATTTGCAAACTGAAATTGGGGCAGAGAGGCTACTCCAGTAACATTTGAGTTCAGATAAATTATTTGTTACAGTTAGAGTAAGGCAGCATATGTTGTGAGGGTTTTTTTTAATGGACACTTAGGAAAGGATTCATCGCTAACCATACCATCGGTGTCTGAGCTAAACTGTACTCCTTGATAGGCATCACAGTACCTTTAGAGAGTGCTCTGTGTTCTCTCTGGTTGTTGCTCGTCTCTGCAGGGAGGTCTGAATTCAAGTACATAAAGTGTGAGAAGCTGAGGGACTTGATTTATGGTGTCTGTTAACAGCAAGTGAGGTGGTTGCTTTGGAACAAAGAGCAGGCAGGAGTACAGCACTGTGCCCTATTCCTGTGGGAAGGGAGCTGCACGGTTGGCAAGATGGGGAGAAGATAGATAAAGATTGACCAAAACCACAGCAGTACGTCCTTTGGTATTGTTTGTTTCTTCTGAAAGCAAACAAAAAAAAAGCCAAAAAACATACATTTTGGGACTGCTGGGTCAGAGGCAATGAACCATTTCGTTGCAACTCAGATGTGCTTTTTCTAAGCTGTTTATTTCTACTCTAGTGAAAAGATGACATCATATGGAAAAGTCAAAGTCAGCTTTCATACATACCACTCTTTTGGAACAAAAAATGAAAACATTTCATTTGGAAAATACTGATTTTTGTATGGACATTTTTGAAACACTCAGCTGATTCACTAGTCCATCCAACATAATTTGTTAACCAGTTTGGTCTCCTTTCTCAACAAGACTGCACGTCTGGCACATCTGCTGGGTGGTAGGGCAAATCTTCCCATCCTCAGTGAGTTTCCACCCTGCTAAAATGCATGTAGCAAGGATAGAGCTGATTTTGGCATGAAATTGCAAAGACCCAAAGCCAAAGAAGATACACGAGGATCTTACTACCTACGTGGACAGATGATGCCAGCTAAAGCAGTGCTGCTAAAGCCATTTCAGCTTGGTAGAGCCACACTAAATGACATCATTTTTTGGGAAGTCTGGAGGAGCAGTTGGATCCATTTCCTCCCCCGTTCGGTAGACCATGCAGATGATTCAAGTTAACCTAAATGCCTTTGTGTGGCTTTGTCAGCCACCTGCCCACAAAAAATTAATTGATTTTTTTTCCTGAATGATGTAGTCCAGGGTCTGGCAGCATGTGCTTGTCATCATCATTTTTATCCTTTGCTTTCAGTGAGTGGATAAATCACACTTTTGTTTAACAAGGTGCAGTTTTCCCTCAGAGTCATAACAGCAAACTCTTCCAAAAAAATATTTCTACATTCAGTGTTGTCCTGCATCAAGCACATCAATTCCTGTCTTAGAGATGAAAAAGGTACCATTTGGTTGCATACTGTTATTAAAATCATGCCTACTTTCATAGGCACACAAAGCAGCTAACTGTAGTTATTTGAATCTTCTCTGTGTGGTTAAATAATGGTAAAAAATGGGGGGGGGGAGGGAGGTTGTTTTGTTTGTCCTAGCTGGTTTCCCTGTCCGATTTTCTCAGTTTGCAAGTCAAAAGTGCAACCCTCCAGATCTCCCCCTGAGATCCTGTGCATCCTGAGGAAGCACAGACTGTGCTTCTCATAGCCTTTTAAACCCTGTAAGAAAGGGCATCTTTGGTAACTGGATCACGAGGATCCCCGAGCATCTGAGGACAGGGACAGGAGCATCTGCACGTTACCCAGCTAATACTTGCCTTCTGTTAAAGTGTTGTTCCTTTCTCCTCATTATCACAGTCTGTAAGTCCTTCACTTGGGAAATCCAGCATCAGGAAACTTTGAACTGAGCACTGGCATTGCCAGAAACCTGAATTTGAATGTCATTTTGGGTATCAGTGCTGTCCTGGTAGCTGTGTTTTACAGTGAACTTTAATCTTTGGTTAATTATCAGTGGAAACAGGGAGACTTGGGACTGTAGTTATACTGGTGTGGTTGTAGGGAATATTTTTTTAGAACTGTGAGTTCTGCTCTTAAATGTTTGCTGGTTGTAATTATCGCCTCACACTGAACAAGGTGAATGTTCACAATGCCCAGGTGAACCTATGGGTTTGAAACCCCATTTTTTTTTTCCAGCCTCAAATTCATGGTCCAGCAAGTACACAGTGTGATAGGGATGTAGAAATGGAGTTCATTTGCTGTCAGTAGGGTATCTTCAACTAGCAGAACTGAAGGTGTTTCAACACAGCTGAATTGAAGGCAGTCACCCTAACTAAAGCAAATAAAGAGTGGTGGCTGTGTGCTGGGCTCAGGCGCTTCAGGAGATGGAAAAGGAGGGATTTGTGTTGGGAGTGTTACTGCTGAAATGCAGGGAATCAATGATGCCACAGGGCTGTGGGATTTGCTGGGAGAAGTCTGTGTCTCACCATGGATGCTGAGAGCAAAGGATCCAGCCATAAGTGAATAAATAAAAACAAATGATGAACAACTACTGCTTGCTGAGCATAATGGGCACATCATCAACACTGAGCCAGACAGCTGCCAAGGGTCACATTCCGAGAGCACTCTGCTGGGGAGGAGATTCAGGGTAGTTGATGGGCACCTGCAGTGCTGCTCTTTCTGCTTTTTGAGTCTCCAGAACCCCAAGCAGCACCCGGCCTTTACTGCACACCCACATGTGGGGCTGCAAAATAAGCCTCTTTGCTTTCTCTTGTGGTATTTTGGGAAAGCATGCTGCTTTGATCCCATGCTTGCTTTATTGGGTTTTTGTTAGCTGTTTATTACCAATGCCATTTCATGCAAACAGGGTCATAGTTTGGTAGTCTACCTGCTCCTTCTGCTTGTGCCTCGTCTGCAGACCTAATCCACTCATCCTAATAGTCCTGTTGGTTGCTATAGCAATGATAAAATGTTATGAAAAAGGCAGAATAATTCTTAAATGGATGGCTGGTGTTCTTTCTCCCTCCTGGGAAGGAGAAACCCAATAATGGGGATTCGTTTGGTGTATTACTATTTTATCTAAAGCTTTAACTGTAGGCTCTTTGGAGCCTGAATGCAGTCCTTCTCTCTCAGCATCCTTTGAGGCTGGGAAAGTTGCAGTTCCAAAGCAGTTAGGGAGAAACAAGGGCCCATATTAATGAATACAAGGTACACATAATTTTGTTTTTAAGATGCCAAAGGTTATATTTATTGTGACCTGAAGAGAGCGTGAAGTTTGCCATGGACAGCCTGCATGATGGGAATGGGCTTCAGAGCGCTTAGGGCCTTGTTTGGTTTGTGAAAGTACTGAAAGATAGCTGAAAGTGTTAGCTGTGGGTTTGGTTTGGATTTGCATCAGGAGGATTACTCAGCACTGCCATCAAAAGTGGTATTTTGATAAGTAAATTAAAAAATCCTAACACCCTCAGCAATCCAGGGAGAAGGCGGCAGAAGATGCAGTGGTTTTGCTTAGTAGCTGCATACAAGAATGAGTGTCTGTTTTTGTTGTACCAAACCTCCTCTTTTACACACCTGAGAAATCAAAAATTACTTACTCTGTATCTTCAACTTTTTACCAAGTTTATAGTCAGGGTCATATATCTGTAATAAAAGTTGCCAGAAACAGTTTAGTTTCTAACAGCCAGAAAAAGCCAGGTTTGTGAAAAGTTAGCTTGCTTCAGAGCCCACCACCCTGGTGAACATAGGCAAGCAAAGCATTAAGTGATGAGTGATGACACAGATCGGTCCCTTCTCCTCTCTTGTCTTGCTGTGAAAGCATTCCCTATGCAGAACAGCTCGACCTGCCCAGCTGTGGTAGGATCAGCTTGTGCCTGCCTGCTAGGGATCACTAGACAAGATCAGACCAAGGATATATCAAGAGAGATGCTCTTTCTGGCAGTTGCCATTTAAAGATGCCTCAAGCTAAAGCATTCAAGACAATGAGGCAGTATATTCTCCATATTAAATCTCATAGGGACTTAGTCAAAAATTGGGTTAAATCTCAAATGGGAAGATTATATCACTTCTGAATTTATGGCTGGCATTAACTCTGGCCATTCCTGTTACCTGAATAAAAGTGAGTCCCTTTTTGAATCTTTTATATCCTGGCTTGATTAAAAGTGGAGTGAAAGCAGAAACAATTTTAATGGACTTAGTTCTCATGCTGGTGTAACTAGTGAAAAAAAAGAAGCAGTTCCTACAGTCCCTCATCACAGATGTATGTGAGATTACCAGAAAAAAGAATTGACTCGTTTACTTATTAGTTAAATTCAAGGTTGCCTAGTTAAGCATTCATATAATGTTTTCTTACAGGAGACAGCTTTGTTTCCTTATTTCCAAACACAGCAGCTCATCTTGCTTTCCATCAGCATAAACAAAAATATCAGGTGAGAGAAAACAAGTCTTTTTTTCCCAGCTGCATGTGTCAAGGAGCCTCCCTGGCATGCAGCCCCCATACAGCTGCCTTCTACTTTGTCCTGTGCTCAAAAGACTGATTAAGTGATCCACTAAGGCCGTACGCCTGGGGCTGAGAAAGGCTGGGGGAGGATGAGGGAGAGGCAGGAGAGCAGTCTGCCATCTCCTCTACCTGCACAGACATGGAGAAACACCATCCCAGGAAGTGGAACCAGGCCAACATTCAAGCACCACAGGAGGCACATGTAGCCTTAGGTTTGGCCAGCTTTTGTTTAGTTTTTTAAAATAATTAGTAGGTGTGAGCTTTCAGAGAGAGCTTGCCGCTAAGGGGATTTGTACCTGCCAGAGACCCTTGGGGCTTATATATCCTCAGCAACTGCATTCAAAAAGAAATAGAAGAAAGAAAGAAAAAGAAAGAAAGAAAAATCAGGTAGTGACTTGCAGAGAAGAGATTGTACCCAGACCCCCACATGCCTCTCATAGACTGACTCCGACATGCCACAGGGCCACCTCTACCCCTAAAAAAGGTAAATAGGGTCTCTGTGCTCCAGCCGCTGATGAAGGCATCTCTGCTAGGATTGCTGGATATGGGGATTGGCTTTTTTGGTCCTTTGTTTGGGCTGAGGATATCAGATGTTGGTGACAGCCAGGTATCATGAGCCCTCTGACAGCCCTGTCCTGGCTATCTCTAGTTGCCTGCCAAAGGCTTACTTTCCTGGTGGGAAGTTTTTGTCTTAACAATTTAGCCCTGAAGGTAAAAGCCATGGTGTACCCTTGAGTATTGCTGCTCTCTGCCAGTGGTAGTGGGAATGGCCTTGGGGACAAGTTTTTGATTTGGTTGTCTCTTTGGATCTCAGAGGAGATGGGGAGCATGGGCTTAATGGGTCATCTAAAAGGTGGGGGGAAGGCTTTCCTTCATGGGTTGATGCCTGCAATAAGAATCAAGGTAGGTCTTGGTAGCCACCTGCCAAGCTGTGATGATCCTGAAAAGCACAAGTCCAAAGTCTTCAGTTCCAAGGGATAAACTGAAGCAGGAGGACAACTGCTGTCTGAGTGCTTGGAAATGACAGCAAGAGGTCGAGGAGTGGGGAAACAGGGTTTTTACAGGGAAATGGAGAGTCTTGAAATGTGCGTGGCAGTTCTCGCTCCTGTTCAAAATGCCTGATAGAGCTCCTCTCTTCAAGGGTGGATTTGAGCGTTTGTGGATCTGCTTGGTGGTGGTACCTGAGCAGTAGCTGAAGTGAAACTTGCCTTCTTAAACATGAAAAAAAGCTGCCCTCTGATAAGTGCCGAGAGCCTTTGGAGGGGCTGCATTCTCCATCGTTTCTTTGAATTCTGCTTTTTGACTGTAGATGTGTTGCAAAGGACCAGTATAATATATGCTAGCCCGCAGTGGGAGTCGAATGTGCTGGTTTCTGTTAGTCATTTTTTTTTTTTTTCATTCATCTGGCACTTTGCAGAGAGTTTTTGCCCCCACATCGTGTAGGCTGCCATCTTTCTTTCTTTGTAGCAAGCATGTGAGCATAGCCTTGCTTACACTCCAAGCGACTAAGGAACCACCATAAATGTAGCTTATCTGCTTTCTAATACATTTTCTTTTGCATTGGTTTGGATTTGTGCATTGTCAGTAACATCTGTTCTGCTTTAGTGGCATACAGTTTTCCAAGTCTAATTAGCTGGCTGCTTGTAATCAGGACTATTTCAACTGTTGTCATTCTGAATGTTCTTTTTCCCTTTTTTTTAATACCACATTTGCCTGATTGACCTTTTTTGTTGTTTTGTTTTGTTTTTTTTTTTCTCTGTCTTTCTATTGGGCTGCTCCAGGAGCCATGGCTAATCATCTTATAACCAATGCTCTGCTTCGTCCTCATGGCACTAACAACCCTTATAATACATTGCTCGGGGAAACGGCGGTCTATAACAACCCTTCTGTCAGCATGTACAACGCACAAGGTGTGCTGGAGTTTCTCTCTAATTTTTCTAGTGAGAATTCCATTTTCTGTGGCTTATTTTGGCCCATTTCTTTCTTTTTTTTTTTTCCTTCCCTTTTTTTTTTTTTTTCCCATGCACACACACTTTGGTTTTTTTTTTTTTGGAACTGGGCACAAAAAAAAGATCCCCTCCCCTTCCTTTCATTTCAATGCATCTTTCTGTCTTTTGGAGGCTTTTTTTCCATGAGCGATCAAATTCACTTTGAGAGACCCTCGTCAGTTCTACTCAAAGAATTCATAGTGGTTTTGATTTTGCTTTTTTTTTTTTTTCCCTCGATCTCCTCTCTTTTGTATTGTTTTGGTCTTGTGTGTGTATTTTGTTGGACATATCCATGCCACTCTTTATTGTCAGCGCATTTCCCTGTTAAACCATTCATTTCAGAAACAGGAACACCTTTGAAGGTAAGTGAAGCTAAAATGGCCTTTGCCACCAAAGCTGCTCTCATTTGAAATGGCATAAAGAAATGTGGTCAGCGGCACACTGGCTTGAGCAGGAAAAAAATTAAATGTAAAATAAAGCAAAACTGCCCTTGATCTTTAAGAAAAATGACAGCTGAAGCGAGAAACATAGGTCACCTCCAAAGAGCAGAGCTTAGATATTGTAAGAAATGTTTTGCCGTTTGCATTAATACATTTTATATGGGCTACTAGAAAGAAAGAAAAAAAAAATAATAGGAAGAGGCGTAGGAAAACTCGAAGCTCTTGCACATCCTCCTTTTAGCAATCAAAAATAGACAGAGTCAGTTGTAGCTAATGAAGGTTTTTGCTGTAGAAATCAGTTTCTTGTCACCTACATGTTTGTCTCTGCTCAGGCTGTGGCAAGGGACACTGTTTGTAAGTTGATGTCCTAATGCTTCTTTGAGGGAGAGGCAGATGCAGTTAAGCAGGACCCGAGGAGGAGCTGGGGAGCATGGAGCTCTGCCAGCTCCTGTCTCTTGGTGGCTCCATCTTGCTCTGCCACTTCCATGGGATTATTTAAAATTTTTGGGGGCTTACTTGCAAGGTGGCAGAATCATTGCAGAGTAACACTGCGTTCAAGCGCAAGTATGTTAGTACTCTGTCGGCTGTCTGCTCCCAGTGAAGGCATCCCTTTCCCGTAAGGATCTCCAAGGAAGGGAAAATAATGATGGTTACAACACAAGCAGGATAATGCCCTTTGTACTATATGGTGGCATATTGTTTACAGCAGAAATAGATATTGAACTGTATCACCTGGGTATTTTCATTCAGAGAACGAGGAAAGCACATGTGTTTGACCTTTTTACTGTTCATTAATTTCCTAAACTTTGGTAACTTCGTGCAATAAATTTGCTTCCAAGAATACTTTAAAAAAAACTTTTAAAAAATGTTAAGCATGAAGCGCTCTGAATTTTAAGAACTCCAGTGTACTGCAAATGTTGAAATGAGCTTTGATGTTCTGTATAGTTTCTTGCATGATAACATTGAGGTTTGTGGGACTTTCAAATCAGGTGGTGACAGGTAATGCTGGGTCAGAATTTAGGCTTAAGAGAAGTCCTGATTTTTAGGTCTGGGTTCCTCAACCGAAACCAAGTGATTTGGGTGGAAATAAGACAAAAAGATTTTATGTGTTCTTCTAATTTTTAAAGCTAGATTCTGATACAGTTACCTGAGTTAGCAGCATTTTATTCCACAAAAATAGTGTAATTGTTTTGCAAGTGTGTTTTCAGTGAAACACAGCCAGATGGATAACCAAGAAACCTACCTAGGCTTCATCCCTAGGAGATGAAGAAAAAAAGTGGGACCAGTACTGATCCCATTGACTGATCATCTGGAGCTTTTCTATTGACTTCAGAGGGAGCAGAATGCAACCCGTTCTTTTCAGGAGGCTGCAAGCTAATTAGTTACCACAGAACTGGTATAGTTACTGCTTTACAAACTGGTTAATGTGTCTGGGCAATTACAAACTCTGAATAGAGGAAATCCTGAAGCAGAAATTAAGGTTAGCAAAACCAACCAGGCCCTAATGGCCTCATGGAAGTTCTTTGGGTTTTAAGGATGCTGCACCAACAGTCATGCTAAAGCAATGATAGTGCATTGTAAAAGTAGATGCTGTCACCATCTTTGGGTGTGCCTTGGCTGGGATCAGCGTGAGGTGAGGGTATTGCTAGCTAACGTCATCCAACTAACTCATTCCACATCACTAAGGCTATGATTTTTTTTGCACCTTCATCTACTAGTTCTGGTGCTGGCCACTAAGAAAGACAGGACACTATAAGAAGTCTGGGGCCTGATCTGATCCAGCCCTTCCTTTCCCCCCTTCCCAATTACATGCTTTAAAATACCTTCTGCTCAAGCTGAAGCTGCCTGTGGGGCAGGAGCCCTAAAAATAAACGTTGGAAAGATGCAGGGAATCAGACCCTAAAAGGCCAAAGTCCCATTTTCCACTGTCAAAAGGGATTCCTTGATGGGACACAGTGTAGAGGTTGGAGGTGAGGAGTCTGGCACTCTGCAGAACATGCCAAACACTCACTGCTGTTGTCAGCTGATGGATGTCCACTGGCTTGGTCTCTCAAACACAGGAGTTTCTTGAAACGGCCTAACTGCTTTCATGAGATTTAATTTTAAGAGAAGGCATCAATCCCATTAGAGAGCTCTGGATAAACCCCAGCATGCCACAGATCATTGCAAAGTGGGAAGCTGAGTTTTCACTGGCTCTTCATCTTCATCTCTGGCTCTTCATGTTTTAACCCTTTCTTCTCAATAGCTTCATTTAGCAATGCCATTATTCAAACTATTGTTCCTCTTACTTTCTTTTTTTTTCTTTTTTGCAAAGTCTATATAGTTTGCCATGTGTTCAATTAAAAAAAGAACAGATTTACCAAAGTCTGTAAAATGCCAGCAGCCCTGTGATGAGCAAAGTCTTACTCTTACAAAGCACTGTTGCAAAGGATGGACGGCAAAACATTTTTAGCAAGGAAACAGATTTAGTTTTCAAATTCCAGGGTTTATTATAACTAACAGTAAGTAAAGCCATTCATTTTAAGACTTTGGAAGTGATGTTGACAGTGCCTGTGTTTTCAAGCATGACCATTACCAGCTTTAGACTTTTGTTAAATTTCCAGGCATTATTTCTTGATTTGTGTTGCACAATGAATGTTTTATAATGGCATTGGAAAACGTTTTAAATGTGATAATTTTTTTAATAAAAATGTAGTCTATTGAATATTGCGCGTAAAATAACTTTTCTGTCTAAAATGTCAATATTTTTTTACCTGAAATAAACCATGTAACAAATTCATGTATTCTGGGCAGTGGAAATTATTTCTGTTAACTCTTTTTTCTGCACATCATCAATTTGCTTTTTACTCATGTTTCTCCTACTGTCGCTGTAAGCTTACTTGTTGTTTTTTCTTTCCTTTTCTTCATGCTGTCGTTTAGAGCCCTACAGAGAGACAAGTATGGGAGTAAAGCTAAACATTGCATATCAAATGTAATTTTTTTTAGATCACTTTTATTGCATCACATATAGATGATGTAGTCAATAAAGGAAATTCATCTCACAGTTTTGAAATCAAAAGAATATGAATATACATATGTATATATACGTGTATGTGTGTGTCTGTATGTGTGTATATATATGTATGTGTACATATATATAGAGAGATGAGATTAGATTATGCTTTCTTTGTTTATTTCTCATTTTTGTGGTATAGTTTACCCAGTGTAGTTTCTCATATAATTGTGTGTATGATTTTTTTTACACTTCACATTTTTATTTGCAAGGTCATGGCATTTTTATATGGCGTGTTTCATTGCAGACCCCATTCTGTTCTTACCTGCGATGCCTCCATTTTATTTCTCCACCAATCCCCAGATCTATGCATTGGCAGCAGAAGCACAGCACTCAGCACCTCAATGCATATGTTACCCAACATGACCATCAGACAGATGCTATTGTACCCATCACCCATCACCTACCACCTACAGTTTCCCCCCAAGTGAACACTTTTCATTTCTCTTCAAGCATCGTGACACAGTTGGAGAGTTTCCACCGTGAAAATCAGCAGCTTTGCTCTATGTCTGTGATGGCTAGTTGATTTTTTGGCATAGCTCCCTCATTTGTTGGGAAACTCAGGATATGGCAGCACCCTCTAAGCTTCAGAAACCTAAAAGATGACAGACACATTCAGGGCATTTCACTCAAAAGCAAGAAGAAAGCTTGCAGTAGTGCTTTCCAGCCCTTGACATGCAGCAACTAATCCATCGCAGATATAGACCGAATCCTGTATTTTCAGAAGGTACACATGCCATGTACCAAGCATGGTATGAGCGACCGTTCATCTGAAATTGTCAGCTGATGGCTCCTCTAATCCATCACAGCTTGCTGGGAGTTCCTTGCCATTTTTTGACAATGCCCAAAGCCCTTACCTGAAAGGTCGATATGTTATTTCATGAATCTCCATGCCTGTACTCCTTCCAAAGAGGCCAGTAATCCCCAAAACGAAAGCATGGTGGCTTAACTGCTGAGCCTGATTTTCTTCTCCCTTGCCCACTCATGCTGCATTGCTCTCAGAGTGCTTCCCCACCACGTCATATGGCGTGCTGGGAAAGAGCCAAGCTACAGCCTTATGTTGACAGTGTTGAGACACCTATGGACATGTAATAGGCATTTAGTTGGAGGGCATCCCAAGATCCTGTTACTCCTCGCAGGTTCCCCCAAGCCCACTGTACTGTGGCAGTGATGGTAGCTGCTGTACCTTCCACTGACCCGCCTGCTTTGCAAGTCAAATGACAGCTATTTTAAAAGTTTTTTGCATGACCCCAGCAGCTGCCTCCAACATAGATTGTATTAGAAAATCCCCACCCAGCCAGTGTGGAAAAGTAATTTTGGCCATGCCCTTGTTAAATGAGAGGTAGGGCATTTAGTCTTGTTCCAAAAAAGCCTGGTCCAGTAAGCACTTTGTGCCACCACCTTGCTTATCTCCAAATCCCACCATTCAGGCCTTACGCCTTTCCCCTGGCAGCCTGCCCAGCAAGGGTGCTTTGGACCAGTCCAGGGTCACCTATTCCTCAGCTCCCTCAGGAATACACAGAGCAAAGTACAAGAGCCATAGGAGGTACTGGCCAGGACAGGTGATTCCTTCCTGCTGGCCATTGCCACACCAAGTCACATACTTGACAGTCTTTCCATTTTTTCGGTGGGAAGACCTTAAGCCGGTTAGCTGGAGCTGTGCCCTGCTATTTTGGCCACGACTTGAGCCCCAGCAGCCATGGCAGCCTAGGAAGGGGGTTTGAGTGTGCACATCCCGCGTGAGTGTCCTGTTTGTACAAGTCACCCTCTCTTGTGTAATGTTTTTCAGAGGGGCTTCTGAACAATGCCAGGGATACAAGTGTCACGGATACTCTACCACTGAATGGTAATCACAGCAACAGCTACAGCATCGCCAGCGGCGAGTACCTCAGCAACTGCGTGCAAATCCTTGACCGTGGGTACAACCACACCGAGAACGCCCTCGAGAAAAAGATCCTGAAGGAACTCACCTCCAACTACATCCCTTCCTACCTGAACAACCATGAGCGCTCCAGCGAGCAGAGCCGCAACCTGATGAACAAACTCGTCAACAGCGTGGGAGGCGGGAGCGAGGACGACGCCATCGTGCTGGACGACGCCACCTCCTTCACCCACGAGGAGAGCCTGGGCCTGGAGCTCATCCATGAGGAGTCAGATGCCCCGCTGCTGCCCCCCCGGGTGTACTCTGCAGATAACCACCAGCCCCACCTCTACAGCCGGCGGTGCATCCCGCAAGATAACAGTGAGAGCTTTTTCCCCTTGCTGACCAACGAGCACACAGATGACCTCCAATCACCCAACAGGGATTCTCTCTACACCAGTATGCCAGCGCTGGCCGGCATGCCCATGACGGCAAGTGGCACCGCCAGACCGACCCCCCCCCAGCCAAAAGCAGTGGCTGCGACGCTGACGATGTTTACTACAAAAGTATGCCCAACCTCGGCTCCAGGAACCACGTCCATCAGCTACACACTTACTACCAGCTAGGTCGAGGCAGCAGCGATGGTTTTATAGTCCCGCCAAACAAAGAGGGAACCCCCCCGGACGGCAATGCAAAAGGACCTGCTCACTTGGTCACTAGTCTATAGAAGATTCAGCAAAAATTAAGCAAAGAGACAACAAAAAGCCCCTCCGTAACGCTCGGTTTACTGTTCTGAGTTAATTCAAACAGTGGTAATATTTGTGTGTACTCCTAAATCTTCATGCTGTTCAAAAGGAAACTCTTGGACTTTTTTTACTGGAATTTTTAGGCCGGCCCGGAGAGGACAGTAACTGCTGCCCCCCTC